>NW_010317147.1:42389-58145 GCF_000700745.2 Antrostomus carolinensis | reverse complement strand
GCCCGGTGGGACCCGCCTCGGGCTGCGGGCAGGAGAGCAGCTCACTTCGGCCAAGGGCAAAACCTCTCCTCCCGCTAGCAAACTCAAAAAATTAATAATAATAATTAAAAAAATACCCTAGAGCGCAAAACCCGAGTGGGACAAAAAAAGAAGAAGGTGTATTATTATTTTTTTAATTAGTCTCGTTGCCCTCGTTATGATGATAGTGGTCAGAGCGTGCTGTTTGGGGTTAAACCCACCTTGTGCTCGGTCCTGGGCAGCAGAACCGGAGCACAAGGTACCTTCACTCCGTGCGAGATCCAGCGTTTAGTGCTGGAGCAAAGTACATCCCGGGCTACTCCACGGTGTCCCGTCTCCTGCTGTAGAGGATTCAGCGCTTGTGTGGTGATGGTATATCCTCCGTGAAGGATAATCTGGTGATTGAGCCCAGGAATGTGATAAAAATCGGGATCGTGTGGAAATCTTGAAATAAGTTCTGTTGGATGTCAACCTGCTCTTCAATCCAGTCGTGCTGTTACTGATGTGAATTTCAGTGGGAAAGCCATTCAGCTTCTTACTTGAAGAAGCCCTGAATGCTAGACTGCAATTATAAGGAAACAGTGTAATTAGATTCAGACTAATGTGGAGAATAAAAATATTTCAGTTGGCAAATTGCAGTTCCTTTTTTTTTTTTATTTTTTTTTAGGGAATTCCTGTGGAGCTCAAGTGTCTTAGGCATCAGCTGAAAATTATATCTGTTAATTAGTGCTGCCAGAGCTGTGCACCAGAATGATGACACCTGTGAACAGCTTATCTTGTTTTTTTTTTAAAAAAAATACATGTAGCTGTGCATTTCCTCATCACCTAGAGCAGTGATATGTCACTGCAAAGGAAAATTTTTCTGAGCTGCCAGCACTGGTAGATGTGCTCACCAGCTTTGTACCATGGCTTAAATGTTTAGAACAAGTTTAGCTCAAGTCCCCGGGGCTGGGAGATTATTGGATCAGATAAAAGACCCGCAGTGGATCAGAAGTGCCCCCGTTGCGCTGCAAATATTTGTTGAAGGATTTGTCTTCATTGAAATTGACGTGACTGTAACTCCACAGCCACAGCTGAGCTATATGGGGTGTGGATATAGATTTAGATATAGATGGATATAGATTTAGATTGGATATGAGGAAGAATTTCTTTCCTGAAAGGGTTCTCAGGCATTGGAAGGGGTTGCCCAGGGCAGTGGTGGAGTCCCCGTCCCTGGAGGGATTGAAGAGTCATGTAGACATAGTTCTGAGGGACATGGGTTAGTTGGGGACTTCTCAGTTTGAGGTTCATGATTGGACTCGATGATCTTAAAGGGGTTTTCCAGTCTGGGCAATTCTGTGATTCTGAGTGCAGCACGTACCTGCGGGCTCCCCGTACTGCATGTGTGGCTGTCAGGGTCTCAGCCCTCATTTAAAATTAGCTGGAGGGTGTTTAGGTGGTGCTGCCATCTCAGAGCTCTGATGCTTTTGATTGAGACATCCTAAAATTGTCTGTCGATGAAGCCAGTGTGGTCTGTGTCTAGCTCAGACCCTGAGATGTGGGAATACTGTCTGGGTTTCGAGTCCAAAGGGCATCTGCTTCTGTGCTCCTCCCCAAACCTCTCTGTCCTTTGAATATACAGAGCTGCTGCCGCTGTCTCTATTCTTTGCCTTGGGGACTTTCAGGACCTGTACTAGGAGCTCAGAATTTAAGAAGTGTGGTGTTGGCTGTAGCTGTCTCTAAGCAATCCCCATAGCATGTTTCATTTAAAGGCTGAGGAGCAAGGTGCTTGCAAGGGGCTGGGCGGTTCCCAGAGGAGCCGATTTCAGGGACACATGTGACCATGTGGTGTTTTAGAAGGTACTTAGTTCCCTGCTTGATACAGCACCAGGAGAGCAGTATTAGACAGTAGACCTGAAAGTAGATGTTTCTTTTGAAAATAAAACACTTGTATGATTCAAAACAGTTCTGATAATTTGGATCTAGACACTTATGTAACAACAAGGAAAATTATTCATGTAATGTAGTAAAATAGCGTGATTGAAATGCTAGTTATGAGGCTCAGGAAGTATGAATCAACTGTAGAAATTTCTCATCGACTTCCAAGTTCCGAGTCATAAACCATAATGTCATTTAACATGATTGTTTGTTACCAGAGGGTTGGCAAATCAACAGGCTGAGTCCGAAGAGCTTTTCAGCTGTTCTCTGTATCTTCTCTGACATGGCAGGGATTTTGGGGGATCTTTCACATCTGTATTGACATTGATTTTTCTGCTAAACAATAATTCATGCCAGAAAACTAGAGGAGCATAAGATTATATTGCAATATAGAAACCAAAGGTGTGATGGGAGAAAGCCATCCTGCGATCTATCAGATGTAGTCTAGAAAATGCGGTAGAAGATGGTGGGATCACAGCAGAAAGGGAAGACTTCCTGATCTCAAGGACACTGACTATTCCAATGAAGCATATGCCAAGCAACCCTGAAAAGCCACAGCTGGAGTCTCCTTGTAAGCAGACAATGCTAGAATTATTTTATTTGGTGGAGGTTGGTTTTTTTTGTTGTTGTTTGTTTGTTTGTTTTTTTTTTAATGTGATAAGACCTATAATAACTTCTGCTTGGTTAAAATCAGCTTCTGAAGATCTTTGTCCATGCTCAACCCTAAAGACTTCCCTTTCCATTACTGAAGGGGCAGGTGCCGAAGAGATGCGAGGGACCCTTGCTGTTCTCTGAGGATCAGGAATGTATGGTATGACATGGGTATACCTGGTGCAGGTTGCCCTGAAGATGTGTGCAGCTGTGTGGGTGTCAAGTCAGCGCAGGTGGCCATGGTGACCTGCCTTTAGGTGCTGATGTTGCTTCTGCTGCAGCCCAGAACCAGACAAACATTTGATGTTGCATCTTGTTGTGCTGCAAAGTCATCATCTGGGTCAGCTGTGTGGAGAAATCCTGCTTTGTTGTGAAAGTTTACGGGTGTTGATGTTCTTTTAGAAGTACATTTCATTTTTCCAGCTCTGTAGCCCCCCCCCAAAAAAAAGTCAGTAGCTTGTAGTCACTGCTGATTTTAAATGTGCAGTGCTCCAGCCCTTCCTGACCAACATACTTATTCCTTCAGTCTGATACAGCAGATATGTTTTATGTCTGGAGTAGGCTCTGTTTTTATATGTGCTTGGAGTACAAGTCCTCCTTGTTGAGGTCTTGCAAAGCTGAGGAACTTTGAGGTCTTGGATTGTTCAGGCAGTGCAGGCTTGTCACAGACTCAAAGGTCATGTCCTGGGAGACAGTTTCTTTTCTTGTGTTTAAAAAAAAAAAAAAAAGTTAAAACAGGAGGGCACAGGGGTGTGGAGGCTCTCGAGACACAGGGAGTTGCTGTCTTACAGGGAGGACAAGAAATGTTGGTCTTCAAAGTGTAGAGCCTGGGATTTATCTTGCCTACCTGGTGATGTGTCACTATAGTATAGACTTGCAAGGTATGGGCGATAATTCCCAGAGGGGCTGACTAGAGGAGAACTTTGAGTGTCCAGGCTTTCTAGAAGATGCTTAGCACTTTGTTTTATAATGCACATGGATAGCAGTGTCAGGGAGTAGAAATAAGTGTTTGTTCCTGTTATGTGTAAAAACACACATAAGATTTAAACACGTAAGATATAAAAGTTCAGATAATTTAGATAATAAATTTAATTTATAAGGTTAGATACTAAAACACAATTTGACAGAAAATATAATTACACTTGATAAACCTGGCCTCTGTTTTAAGAAGATGATCCTAAAAGTGTCTCTTCCAGGCTTTTTCACTAGGATGAGGCACTCAAAAAGTGCCTGTTTCTTTCCATTTCCCACATAGGAGGTCTGTATATCTAGCATAGACAGGAACAAAATCACTAAGGTTGGAAAAGACCTCTAAGATCATCCAACCATCAACTCATCACTACCATGCCCACTAAACCATATCCCTGAGTGCTACATCTACGTGCTTCTTGAACATCTCCCAGGATGGTGTCTCCACCACTTCCCTGGGCAGCTTGTTCCACTGTCGAACATCTGTGTTTTAGATCTATTTGGGATTTACCAGACCAAGCAGGGTAGCAAACCTCTGTACAGCAGGGTTGTGGTGCTGGGAAGCATGTTGTGGGCTAGTGAGTGTCCTGGTGAAACTGTTCATCTCCTCTCCGGGAACATCCTCGATATCAATGTAGCACTGGAATGTCTTGACACAACACTGTTGAGAAAATAATATCTATTAATACTTCCTGTTTGACTAAGGCACCTTCCTCACGGCACCAGATAGGGTTATCTCCTCTTTCTCCTTGCAAAACAACCTGGGGTTGGTATGGAGAACCCTCTTTGGGGCAGTGACACTGGGTTGACAGCTGGACTCAAGCAAGCATCCCTATATTTTGCTGCCACGGCTGTTTTAGGGAGAGATGTATTGAGTTCCTCACAACAATCCTCTTCTTGAGGAGATCAGGAGAGAGGGGTCGTCACTCAAACCAAAGCGTAGACTGGGGCTGAGGGCTGTGGCAGACCTAGTGTCTTACTGGTCTCCAGTGGCTTCACTTCTCTGGTGTGTAGGGGAGCTGCTCCCCAACCCCTGTTTCACTGGCCGATGTCTTTAGTTAGCAGTGTGTGCCATGTGTAGCAGCTGAAATGAGACTCTTGAAGACTTTTCTCCTCTAACTGTGACCAAAATTATTCCCTGTATAATGAAGGTTGCTATGGAGCAATCCTGGGTCAAAATGGGGCAGAGGCTTACCTGGTCCTCACCCATGCCTTCCTATCCTGGTGTCTGCACCAAGAGGTAAAAACCCACATACTTCCCACAAGAAAAAAACAAAGAATCCAGTGACAGTCTTTATGGGTTTCTGCTACAACCCAAATCTGGGGGTGTTGACACCTGGATAGCTGTGCAGGAAAAGTCTGAACCCATCAAACCATCTAGGGGGAAGGACCAGAAAAAGGGTGCTTTTCGGGTGTGGTACCTGGTTATCCACAGTATGGTGCCTTTTTGTAGTGGAGTAAGAGCGTGGATTCCCTGTATCCCTGTGCTGTTGCAGAAGAGGTTTTCCCCTTTCAGTCACAAGCTCCAGGGATCTCTTGGTAAGACTTCAGGCAAAAGGATGAGGGGAAACCCAGCTGTTGGCCAGGCAGTCCTTCAGGCAGCCCTGGAGCTCTTCCACATGATTTGCATTGGGACCATGGTGAAAATCCTCTTTTATCTTCAAATCCCCAAGACCCAGGCAACCACTGTCACCCCTGCAAGAATTCAAGTATCTGCTGGGGCATGAGTGCTGCTTTTCAGTGCAAGGGAGCTGCTCGGAGGTCAGCAGAAGGCTCCCTGTACAAATAGTCTCTCTCTTCTTGCCTATAAAGCAGCAACTTATGGATGTGATGTCTTCCAAACAGGCTTTTCATCTTTTTGGCAGCCATCACCTACCAGATTTCCTTCTAGGAATGGTCTTGTACAAATCCATAGCAAGCGATGTGCCTTTGATCCGCATGGCTTTTCACAGGAAGGAAGCGGTGCTCCAGTCTCCTCACATGCATTTCTCAAGCAGGTGAATTTTTTTCATCTGAAGGATTTGATCAGTCCACCTGTCTTTTTCCTGGTATCATGCTTGCTGTCAGCACATATGAAATTAGGCAACCAAGATGTGTCAGGAACGTTGTGTGATTATATTGACGGGACCGTACCATTCATACTGTCATCCCATCTGTTTATGCTCTTGGCCACATGTTGTAAAGGTCAAGACATCTACTCCCAGGGAATAACTGGAGTGTGTGATGCTGCGGATCTGGCTGTGCTGCCAGCTGGCTGTGTACAGCCTTGTGCTCTCGGCATGCGAGCAGCGTCCTCCACATGTGTCCAGAGTAGGCCAGTATTAGAAATCATGAAGCTGATGATGGGAATGAGTTTACTGACTCCTGCCAAGCCTTGTGTACCGGGCTTCGATGCCAAGATAGATCCCAAGTGTCAGAGAGCAGTCTTATATTTGCTGTTCAATTGATGCAGCTCAAGGTCCTCATTTTGTCATCTTCTTGAAGGAGTTGTTGCTTGCGAGCTTCCTGCTAGTGTGAAGCTGCCTGATGACATGATTAAAGAAAGGGCAAATGGTCTTTTGGAAGTCCTCAGTTCCTCCAGACTATGAATTTAAGGGACTGCAGTCATCCTTCTGCCTTTGGCCAGGAGCCCTGGAAGATGTGTGGCTCCTGGAGAAGCTGTTGTTCAAAACCTTCACTGTTGAATTAAGTAAAAGATCATGTTCGTCTAAGCAGTTAATCCAGGTCTAAGTGTCATCTGGACTAAGGTACTGGAACCAGACATTAGCAGGACTACTTTCTGTCTTGTGAAAGCTTTTCAGAGCTTGAAAATTTACACTGACTTAAATTTGGGTGAAATGTTGAAGTCTTACTTAAAACAACAACAACATCAAGTGATTGTAATTGGAAAAAGTTGGTAGTGCCAAAGCAGTATTTGTTGATTAGAGTCAAATTTTGTATGTGTAAATAACTAAAAAGGTGCATTTTGAAATACAAACCCAGGTGTGGGGTTGGTTTGTTTGGATTTTTTTTTTGTAAAAATAAAGGTAGCGTTCCCCTAGTTCTTCAAACAAAGTTGAAACTAAACTACTTATAAAAAGATTTTCTTCTGGCAATTTTCTTCCAGCTGAACATGGCTTCATCAGAAAAATCACTTGGGCAGCTCTGTTGTGACTGTCTTGTGCTGAGCTCCTGCAGGGACTTGTTGCCTCCAGGCTCTGCTGAGGAGCTGCAGGTTCTTCTCGGGTCTCTCCCGGAGCACTGCGGCAGTGACGCTCTCTCGTTGTTTTAAATATAAACTTTTAAGTGGTGTTTGTGATTTAGGAGGAAGGAAGATGGTGTTTAGACTTTCCATGCTGAAGAGGCATGATTCTTTTTAAGTCATCTTGCCTCATTGCTAATTTGTGGGGGGGTTAGAGGAAGGTACGAGTTACTTGGCACGTAACCAGTCCCATTGTGCGTGTCTGCGGTATCCCAGCAGATGCACAGTAATGCTGTTGAGTGCAGTCCACCTACTAACCATTTAGTATTTCCGTTTGACCATTTATATAGCGATGAGAAACAGAGAGCAAACACTAGTGCCTAAATGGAAAAATGGCTCGTGGTTGAGAGATTCCCATTTGTTTTAGCAGGCATCAGACCCTAGGAGACTAAGGTCAAGGACTAGAAAGTCTTCTTCCACGCACCTGATTCTTGGAGGTTGGTGTTGGGTTACATCTAGGTTCCTTGTTTGATGGGGCAACGGTTTTAAACTGAAAGAGGGTAGGTTTAGATTGGATATAAGGAAGAAATTTTTTACAGTGAGAGTGGTGAGACAGTGGAACAAATTGCCCAGAGAAGCTCTGGATGTCCCCTCCCTGAAAGTGTTCAAGTCAGGTTGAATGGGGCTTTGAGCAACATGATCTAGTGAATGATGGAGTTGAACTGGATGATTTTTTTGAAGGTCTCTTCCAGCCCAAACCACCTGTGATTCTAAGTGTGGAGAGGGTGTTTGGTACTGGGATTCTTCAGCCGTGATATGCCGAGGGGATGTGGGTGCAAACCATTCACTGGGCTGTTTCTTTCCACCTTGTTTCCAGTCGTGACTGGATGGGAAGGAGGGGTGGTGGCTCCTGTGTGGCTGCAGCGCTTGCAGCAAGGGTGGCTGGCACCAGCACCCCAAAGAGGTGCCCACTCCTCAGACAGCCCTGCAGCCCTGGGCTTTGCACCTGGAGCAGGTTCCCAAGGTGGTGGGTTTGGGAAGAGCATGGGGATGCAGCAGCCCCAGGGCTGTTGCTGGAGGAAAAAGCTTAATTAAAGAAATTGAGCCCCTGTGGGATTGCAGGGGTGTTCAATACATCGTCCTGGACTTTAGTTCCTAAAACCTGCTATGGATCAGGACCGGCATTTCCTGAACTTGCAGTTACTTAGACTCCCAGGCTAAGAAACAGCCTTGTAGAGTTGGGCAGATTTTTGGTTTAGTGGGGTTTTTTTAATTTGTTTGTTTTGTGGGTTTTTTGTGATGGCATGAGATATTTTTTTGTTTTGCTGTTAATGGCACAAAGATTTTGACAGCGCTGCCCACAGCTCTTTTTATTTTACATCGCAGTGTTCCATCATAGCACAATGACAGAATTGAATCAGTGGTAGCAACAGTGGGAATTTTTGGCAAAAAAGGATAATGTAGACAGAGCCGAAGTGTTCTGCGAACTAAAACAGTAGTTGTATTTTCAGAGAGCTAGACACGACTGTTTTGATCCAACGTGGTGTTAATCACAAGAATACATAACTGCTTTCCTATGAACTTTCCCCTTAAAAATATCCAGTGATATCACCTGATGTTTTGCACCAATGCTCAGTATAACCAGAATTTAGAACAGCTGGCTCCATATAAACTTGGAATATTCATAGGTCAAATATTAGTGTGTAAATAAAAACATTTTGAAAATGAAAACAGAAGCGCAGTATTTGAAATATACTCAGCGTGCAGATGTACTTCATGGCTTGAATAGCTTTACAAATTAATCAAGACAGTGTTAATGCTTGTTCTGAAGAAATCAAATTTCCTGACAATAAATGGGAGTGTTTTTCAAACAGCATTCCAAAGATGTGTTGTTCCGTGTATTTTAATGGTTGTTTGCAGTATGAGAGATGTATGAATCGGCTATTTGAAGCCCCCTTTTAAAGAAGATGTATTTGATCAACCCAAAATCTTACTGGTGGCCAATGGAGAACCGCAGTTTCTTTTATCAAGTGCAGGCTGTGATATACGCCGTGTTGAAAGCTCGCAGAGGAATGTTCGTGGTGGGGTGTACTGCTGTGCGCAGACGCAGTCTTCTTATCTTGTCACTTACTGCATCGCCTTAGCGTGGTGTATATGCTCAAGATATTAGACACTCTGTTTGTACAAGGGCTGAGGGGTGACATAATGTCTATTGAAGTGCAGGCATTTTAACTCCACACCAGGCAACAAGGAGCACTTAAAAAATGAGAACAGATTAGAGCTCGCGGGCAGGTTGCGATAGTCACTCCTGGAAGCCAAGAGGTGTTGGAGGGAGGAAAGGGACTGCACTTTTGGTGTGAAACAGAGGTGCCTTCTTGCATCCTTGTGTCTTCTGGGCTTTCCAGATCATTTGAAAGAGAAATCTGGGAGAGTAAAGCTGTAAGCAGTCAATCCCAATCCTTTCACAAGGAATAAAATTGTCCAAATGAATCGGAAAAAATGTTGAACTGTAACAAGCACGTGCAAGATGCAAAAGACTTGTCTGCCTCTGGCTTTGTCTGGAATAAAAAGTTGTTTGGACATGAACACTTACTGCAGCCCAACTTCCATGTTTTTCAAGCCATGTTAAAAGTATCTGGATTAAGGCTCTGTATTGGGGAATAAAGAAGTGGTCAGAGCTTTAATTCCTTGTGCTGCAGAGGTGCAAGCTCCCTCTGGCCGAATCCGCATGAGCAAAGGTCAGAGTGACAGTCTTTAATCACCAGATGCTCTGCAGGAAGTAAGGACAAAGTGTCCTTTTTTGGACACAGTGTCCAAATGACACTTTTAAATGCTCTGCCACTTACTACAGGCTTCTCATTCACGCTTCTTGTATTCTTACGCCCACAGTTGCGGCGTGGTCCAGCTCAGCTGTGATAAACACACTTCTCAGTGCAGACAGAGGCCTTATAAGCTTTTAATATACCTGTGTCTTTATCATGATGCCAAGCCCGGTTCCTCAACACATTTGTGTGCAAGCAGTGAGAGACTTCTCTGTGAGCCTTGTCCTGTGTGCACAATTTTGTTGCAAAACAGTAGAAGCATAGTTCTACAATTCTAAGCCTGGTATGAAATTGGTATTTGAATATCTACACAAAGATTTGATCTACAAGTACAAAATCCAGGTGCTCGACTTAAATGACAAAGCTCAGAGAAAAAACCCTTCATTTTAGGAAAGCAGCAGTCTCTCTTGCCCACAAACCATCATCCTGAGACCGCCTTTCAAGCATTCAGACCCTTTTGCTTAATTATTGTAACATCAAACGTCTTTGACATGAAAGGGACCAAGCAGTGGCTATGCAAGATAATGACTTGTTTATAAAAATAATTTAAACAGCATATGAAAAGGATAAACATGCATGTCCTGCCAAAATTCACTGTATGTTCTGCAGGCTTTGGCGATTGTGAATCTCTCGTCTTGCCCTTTCAATGTCTTTTTTTTTTTTTTTTTTTTTTTTTTTTAAGCCACAAAGGAAAAAAGGCAGAGGGGGAAGGGAGTGAAGAATAAAGGGAGATGAAGAAAAAAAAAAAAGAGAGAGTTCTAATACTTAAGGAAGTTCCAGCTCACTATGCTATGGAAGATAGCTGGAGAGAAAATATGTTTGTTTAACACACTACAATAGTTATTTTCACTTTGAGATGTCTGCGTCTTGTCTCTTGCTTATGATAGTTTTTACACTTTAATGATTGTACCAGCTGTCCCATCCAAAAACGTTCCATTCTGCAGGATGTATAATGCTTATTACTTACTAGACAACGTAAGGATACTGCTCTGTCTCTTATTCAGGATCTCAAAACTCTTCATAAGCATTGATGTCTCACAGTGTGCTCTGACAGACATAATTCACTACTATACTCATTTTCCAAATGGCTAAGCTGAGGCTTGGAGGGCATGACTGGACTGGGGCTGTGATGAGGTCTCTGAAATTTTTACTTCCAGTCCCGCAATCTAATTCTGAAACTGTGCACTGCATATCTGTCCTGGCAGGTCACCAAGTGACTTGTGGAGTCAGTGATAGAGTAGGGTCTTATTTGGTGAAACCCATCCTTCTTTAGAGTGCAGCATCAGTCAGCTGGAGACCACAGGTTCTCACTTGGCTTAGGCTTTAGTCGTTCCTGCTTGTGAGCCTTGCTCCTCCATGTGTTAGGGACATGGCTCCTCAGATATGCTTGCAAACATTGGTAACACCTCTGGTCTATACGGGTGCTACCTGAACAGGAACATCTACCAGACGTCCCCTTGTATATGATGTCTACCATTTGCCCCAAGTGATGGCTTTTGCAAGAGAGCAGCTCTTCCTTTTGGGTCTCTGACTGAACGGCGCAGGAGACACCTGGATGCAGTGGGTGGCAGCATGAGCGTGTGGGCAGGCTCTGGTTTTATGCCTGTGTTGAAGTGCAGCTCTTGTACGTGGACGTAAGCTGACATCCACAAGGAGCTGAACAGGGGAAATGAAAGCAGTCACAGGCTGGCACACTTTTCACTTGAAACTATTGGAGAGCCTAATAAAGCTTTGGTTGACTTTTGGTAATGTCTATGATAATGGTAATGTCTTTGGTGCAGGGTGGGAATGTCTTTTGGTGATGTCCATACTGCATGGAAGCTAATAGGAGGTGTTTTTCTGAGTTAACTGATAGTTTTCTTGAGAAGCTCTGAATAAAAATGCAGTGTAACGGCTGCAGTCGGTATAATGACTCCTTTATGTTACAGGAGCTATTGGGATTGGGTCTGCCTGATACTTTTGCTATCGCTAGTCTCAGTAAAAATAATTTTATGGGGTCCCAAAACAGTCTGTTGCTTCTGGCAGCCAGAGAGCTGGCAGCTCCGACTCACTGAGGCTTGAAGAGATAGTTCATTAATTCATGGCACTTTCCAGAATAAACATGGCAAACCTCCTCTGAAATAACAGACGGTAAATCCTCCTTGTCACTCGAGACTGCACATTTGTCTTCAGAAAGGGACCGTGAAAGAAGCTGTCCATCTCCTAATGAATGAGAAAATAAACAGAAGAAGAATTGTGCATTGTGCCGTACTTGACATGGCGAAGCTTCGGGGTGGAATGACAACAAACTTTTCCTCCCATCTTATCCCTGTTAGATGTGGACCTAAACCAAGCAATGCCCACTGGGCAGACTATCAGATGGTGTAAACTGTCCTAGCTCTTCGGCAGAGATCCCTGGTGGGAACAGCCTTTTTTTATTCCTGCTTTGACTCTTTTTGGGAAGGTAGATTTCAGCACCTCTCGGTGTCGGTTCCTCAGGAATGGGACCCTCTGGTTTTTCTGTGCTGTGAGACTTGAGAAGGTTGCTACGAGCTGGGGTTGCTCAGAGCGCACAGATGTTTTGTGCAGCTTGTTATTTTCTATGTTGGAGGTTATGAGTCAGATTACTGTTACCAAAATGTTTATGTGAAATCATTTCTGAGTCATATATTATGCATCATATACAACCTGTCTGACAATCAAAACATTCAGCGCTCAGCTAATGATTATACTAAGTTTTCCAACACTCTGCTCCAGCATAACATAATTACACAGCAAAGCGCAATATATTACTTTGACAGGGTTCTTCGTGCGTCTTGTGATGTCAGAACATCATCATTGCTATTATTTGAAATTATCAGAGAAAGATGGACTTTGTTGCACGAAACGAAGTTAAAAATAGTGAGAGGCAGTCCCTCAGAAACAAAACGCTCTGCAAATGTTCTTGAAAACGAGCTTTTTCAGTCCCCAAGAAAACATGTATTTCAAGAAGTTGCACGGTGCTTCTAACCTCATTCTCTCCAGAGAGGTGCCTGATCAGGGCTTATTGATGAGTTGGTGGAATGGTTGTGGATGTTTGCGTGGAGAAATTGTTTGGCTGCTGGGATTCCACAGCTGCCCCAGGGGCTGTTTGGTACTTTCTGTATAATACAGTTTAAGACAGAACCAGAGTATTTTTAGCAGCGTTGAAGACATAAACACTCTGTAAACTACAACTTAATGCATGCAGTCTTTATCTCTTGTGGGAGTTCTAGCACTCTTACAAAAGTATTCTCAATAATTAGGGCAAACATTTAAAATTATATTTACTTTCAGGTGTGTTAGACCTAGGGCAGGAGGGTTGGCTACCATGTCCTCGTGAATTCAGTAACTCTAAAAAGTTTATTCTAGAATGGGATGGGGGAAAAACAAAGAACCCCCCAACTATGTACAAAGAAAATGGTCAAGGAGATTAAAAGTACTTAGGGGCATAGGGCTGCTCTTTTGTTTGTTTTTAAATAATTATCCGTGAAAAAGCATATGGATATTGCAATGGAAAACGATTTTTAGGGCTGACTTGTCTGAATTTGGTTTATAGCCTTTTGGAATTGGCTTTGGGAGCTCGATTACAAGTGTGAAGGGCACTGGCAGGTCCCTTTAAGTATAAAATATCATTGCATTTCATCGCTCTTACTGAACTGGCAGAGTGCAAAGCGCTGGATGGATTATGATGACATTCTTTACATTCTTAGTGAAAAAAGTATGGACAATACAGCAGTGGACTTTCCTACTGTGTCTGAACCGTGCTTAGTAATTAGGGAGCCCACGTTTGGAGCAATAAAAAGTATCCCCGCGTGGTATTAACTAGCACCATCTTTGCTTATGGATTCTCCTTGGCCAGCGTCAGTGGCAAATACATAATTGGACTATGAGGACCAATATATTGTGAAGTGTAGTGGAAAATGCCAAAAAAAATTTCAGTTGGATGAAGTCTATTTGTCCTGTGCTAATTTCTAGCCCTGTAAACAAACACAGCTGCTGAGTGTAGAATCAGGGCTCAGAGTGGTTAAAAACAGTGATGCATTGCTAGTGAGATCACGGCAGAAAAAATATGTAGCACATGAGGCTGCAGTAAGGATCAAGACTATCCTCAGCTCTGATTAATTGTTTCTGTTTATATATTTTCATCTATTTATGATGCCATAGGATAACTAGAATGTAAAGATGGCTTTTTAATTGCCAGACTATTCAGCTGAGAGTATTAATGAGCCAGTTGTCATGGACTTTTGCAAAAGAGTTGGAATCAGTGACCAAAGGCTTAATGAATGTATATGTACGTATTTTATATTTCTCTTCTTCATACCAATATGTCATTGGTTTGGTCAATTGGGCTTTGTTATTATTTATTAATATATATGAAGGATCTGTGCAGGTAGGTTTGCGTGCCCTTTCATCTTTATTAAACTGTCTTTAGAAGTATTGCAATAGTCACCAAGGGACCTGAGGCTTCAAACATCGGAAACCTCAGGGACAAGCCTGCTAGGTCATTGGCAAAGCAGCAGCACGTACACTCTCATTTGTCTTGTGGCCCAGTTATGTTTTAATATCCCTGAGCTGACTAATTGCTCTGGAGGAAAAAAGTAATAAAGAATGGTCTTGGTTACTGTAGTAGAAAAGACAGTGTCCAACCTCTTCTGTCCATTGCATCAATTATTTAGTGACTGCTGCGTGGTCATCTAGCAGAGTAGGACTCCTATGGCTTTCCACAGTGCAATTAAGTAATGTCCTTGATGTCGTTTTGTGCATCACATATCCTAACTGAGCATTAAAGAGATTTCTTTTTCTGCTTTGGCTTTGAGAAAAGAGAAGGCTAAAAGAACTAGACAGTTCAGATGGAATGTAGTGGAGAGCAGAGAAGACACTCCTTCATCAGAGGAGTTGTTAGGGAATCCTCTAGTGCAATGCACTCGTATGTATGTTGTGTGTTGAGGATGGCTGAGGTAGTAAGGTCTCCCTGATTCACTTTTGACAAAGCTGTGGTGGTACCTGTGAAGGCTTTTTGCCACATGATTTGACCGGTCCTTGGCCAGCATGATTGCACATGTGTTGCTGGGAGATTGTGAAGCTAAGACCAAAGTCTTGGCTCCTATGAAGTGGTTTGCTTTGGGCTTTGCAGTTGCAAGGCAGGTCTCTCTGAGCTCCTGGCTCTCCGCCACTCATCCTGTCCCAGGGGCCTTGACAAGCTGCCTAGAAGCGCCAAGAGTGGCAGGTTATCTCCTGCTGCAAATCCACATCTGCTTTGTAATATTATAAGCTTCTATAAGATAGATTTGGTCTTTTCAACAGCTCTGGTTTGAAAGTTTTGGAATTCCATAGCCATCTGGGGCTTTGAATTGCACTCGGTGCTTCACTGCACGCTGTCCCGCGGCACATGGTGGTGCTGCCTTCTTCAGAAGCCTCTTGATGCTTGAGAAATAATTGGGCTTTCTCATTGCTGCATACTGGACTGTGCTATCATGAATTTTGTTGTGTCTGCAGAACACAACTGAGGCCCATCAGTGGCTCAGGTTCTGGAAACTCTCCTTGCTACTGCCCCTACTCAACTATACGCTGGCATGGAGAGTTTAATTCTTGAACTGTCAGTCTGGCACTTTCCATAAACACTAAATTGACTCGGAGTGGCTAGGTCTAGTGCTATAAAACATACTGTTCAGGTCTTATTGCCAAGAAAAAAAAAAGAATTACCTGTAAATAGCAGACTTGCAGTATAGGGACTTATTTCTGTGCTTATGCTTTTTACATTTCCATTTTTGCACCAGCTTGGCAAGAAGTTAACTTAAATGTCAAAACTATTTTTATGTAAATATATGCATTATTGAATCTCTTACTCATAAAGCAAATACTACTTTAAACCCACACAAAACAGCTGAAGCTATATATATTTTCTCACTACTGAATTTGGCTTTTAATAACTTGGAGTGGACTGTCCAAAATAAAGTTAGGAATCAAGGGTACTTTATTTTCCAGCTAGTAACATATGTATTCTTGGCTTTGGTCTGTAGTAGTTTGAGATGGAAGAAACCTTGGATTTTTACTACAGGTCCTCTCAGCAATTAGAAAGAGAGAGAGATACCATGGTTAAACAAACACATTATTTTTAAATTAGCGAACTGTTCTAAAATTCTACAAAACTACCTAAAAATATGAATGATTATTAATAAACCTTGAAGGCTTTGATAT
>NW_010317147.1:20095-42356 GCF_000700745.2 Antrostomus carolinensis | reverse complement strand
GAATCGCCTTGTGCCAGATTCAGAGGCAGCAGTTACCTGGAGAAAAAAGGCTGTAGTTTGCAAAGCGTCCTGTAGATTTCACTGATGCTATTTGAGGAGTAAGGAGAGCAAAACCCGTGCTTAGCAAGTACAAACAAAACCAAACCCAAGGGAAGGGACTGTGTATCAAGCCCTGGTTGTGATGTCCTGGGAGGAGATGCTCGCTCTCCTTCCTGGTATTCATGCCTTGTCTCCACATCATGTGTTTTCTTGTCCCACCACCTTCCTGCCTTTGGGGAGCTGCCTGGGGTCAGTATCAATTCCTGAAGATAAGGAGAGAAGAGTCACTTCAGAAATTCATGCACACAAGAGCTTGTTCCTGAACACTAAAAATACCTTGCCAGTGCTCTGCCACAGTTTACTGGTGGGATTCACCTTGTTGCTGTCATATTGCTACCTGCCACGTGCATGGCATTGGAGCAGCTGTAGCAGAATTGTCCATTGGTTTTTCCATGTCCTCTGCTGCAGGTAGAGGTCCCCTGTGCATGCAGGTGTGTTCAGGCTAACTGGGATGCAGAGAAGCAAGGTGTAAGACGAGGGCAATCCTCAGCAGAATTGCACATGATCTGCCAACCCAGATTTCAGCTCAAGGTTTTAAGTCAATTATCCAGCAATTCAAACTATCTTTGGCTGGGTTGCAGAGTATTTGCCTGTTGGTATGTGTGGCACGAAGGGCACACATCGCTCCTTCTGCTCTTTCTGGTTGAATAAACTCAAACTACAGCTCGAGGAGAGAAAAAAATCAGAGTGCTTTCTGAGGCAGATGGGCTGTGAAAGCTGCCTTGGTTATATGAGGCTGATGTTAATGTGAAGCACAACTGGAGAAAACCCCTGAAAAAAAACCTAAACAAAACCAAACCAAAAAAACAACCCTTAAAATGTCCGGTACTATCACAAGCAAAATTTGGAAGACCCCCACCAGTATCGGAGCAAATGCTGCAGTTGGTCACAGATGGGTCATGTCCAGCTGATCCCTTGGGCTGGCTACACACGCCTGACTTCATGGGCAGGGAGGAGAGGAGAAACACTGAAGGCAGGAGGAATGAACTGGACCAGAAGGAGAGGTACGTGTGTGGGTCCTGGCTCTTGCCCATGTAGATTGGCTCTGTACGCTCACTCCGGAGCAGGAAGAGCAGGCGTGTGAGTTTGAAGGATGGTGCCTAAGCAATTCTAGTTTTCTAAAAATAATGTTTTCAGCTGGATGAAACCGCAGTTCTTGCTGATGCAGCTTTTGATTATTTTACCTCTTATTCCATCTTTCCTAGTTTGCATGATTCAGTCTTGTGTAAACACTAAGGGTGCTTTGTTGCTGTGAGAGCAGAGCTGGGTGGAAGAGACAAGGCTCACAGGGGCAAGAGGCTTACCACCTTTATTAGACAACTGATGGAGCTGAGAAAACAGGCGTAATCTCTGTCCTAAAAGCCTTTTTGTCCATGAGATCCCTTGAGCATCCCTGGGTTGCATCGCATTTTGCTCCTCAGGCAGTGAGCCGGCTCTGACCGGCAGTGCCCGGGAGGGAAGTCTGAGGAAATGATGCTGTTTTGCTTTTCTTGTGATGTCCTCTTCTAGGAAACCTGACTGTAATGTTCTTTATTCTTTCTCATTAAATGCAGTGCGTGTTAAAAGGCTGCTGAGAGTAAGCTGCTCCGGGTTGTCCTTAAACACAAGCCTTACGGAAAAACTGAAACAAGATTAATAAAATGGTTGTGGTTTAGCTTGCACTATAAACACCATTTTCCTTTTAAAATACATTTTTGGAAGGTGAAGGGAAACCAATTCCACTCAAGTTTAAAGCAAGCAGACTTTCCTTTATTTAACTGAGACGCGTGATTCATCTTGACTGGCTATTTCTTTGTTTTTAAGTCATTCTGCTTGTGCCATATTGCCTCAACTTATTTTGTTAACCTTGCCACCTGAAGTAATTAAGTCATCCTGTGGTGTTCCCTTAATTATGTATCTGGTGGTCACAGTTGGGACACCTGTATTTTCACCTGCTTCTCTATGTAGCCAGAAGACAATTCATCTTGCAGATTTTTTTTCCAGCCTTTGAAAATGTATTTTTGAGTATTGTGCAGATTACATGAATACACTTAAACGTCCTATTTTTCCATTGCTTTGGCATTTCTGTGTGTGCTTGGAGACCAGAGGTAGTAAGCTAAGGTATAACAGTTGGTACTTTCATTAGCAGCTGTGGTGCACACAAAAAGCCCAAATCTGGGCAAGAAAGGTAAATTGACATTGGGACTAGCAAGGACCATCAGGGCCATTGTAGACAATGAAGTTGTGGGCTTTTTGTCCAGCAGACTCCACAGAAATCCTGCCCAGTTTTCCCCCATGTCTCACACGTCACAGGACTCCTGCCAGCTGCCCTGGAAAAAAATTGAGAGCAAAGAGGTAAAAGACCAGTGCCTCCAGCTGTAAGCTCCTGGGAGCAGGAGAGATCGGTGGTGTCACCAATGTCTTGTGTCCTCACAGCAGTGCAGTAGCTGTTAAGTGATGTTCCTGGGTGGGACATGGACTGTCCTCAGTGTTACAGAGGGAAGAAAAAATACCTGACACGCAAACTCTCCCTGACGCTTTGATTTCCTTGCTGGTCTTAGCCTTTTCAGGTGCCATCTTTGCCTGTGAGAGACCGTCAGTAACTCAGTAATTGGGTCCCAGCAGGCTCCTGCCCAATGAGGGTGCTGAGGCTTTCTCTAGCTGGGGTCAGTCCCTGATGTTTCACAGGATGATGGAAAAAGACTCAGGCCATTAATGTAAGTCATGAAATATGGGACTAATACAGTATAGCTACGGGCCAAACACAGGAAAAACGGTGATTGTGTCCCACTTTGTTGTGCTCTGGTGCTACTGACAAATTTGACACCTCTGGCCTCATTTCACAAGTTTCAGGTTCCCGTTTCAGCAGCTGCAGGAGCAGTGGTTAAGTAGGACAAAACACACCCCAGCTCTTCTCCCAGTTTTTCAAGTGGATGTGTGTGTGCTGCGCTCACGCTCTCTTCTCTTCCTGCTCACCACCATCAGCTTTCTCTTAGGAAAATATAAAATTTGCAGCAAGAAGGTGTTGGAAGTAGCTTTTGAGAGACGTAAAACACAGCTACTGTGAATTGGCTGAGGGGGTAAGGATCTGCTTTTGTTGAAATCTGGCTTTTTAGTCCGACTCGTGACATCTGTAGTGGTACAATAACACATGCATTAATATTTGTAGAAGCAGTGAGTGAACATCACTGTTCACTGAATGCCCCACACACAAGTGTTGGTTTAAATAAAATTTGACGTTATATCCTTATTATGTATATGATGGAGAATGAACCCAAAAGATCTCCAAATCCATGCAAAATCATTTTGAGTGCTACGTGGACAGTAGGTACCCTGTATCAGCGTAACTGGTTTAACTGGGATATTTTTCAAGAAAATGAGACAGTTCCATGATAATGGGGGGAAAAATAAAGTTTAACTGAAATAGCATTAACAGATTGTTTGTCTCTTGGAATGCAATCAGCGAGCAGTAAGGGTTGTTAAATAGATACAAAATTTAAGTGACTCTACTCTTAATAAAGAAGCAGCTAAATAAATATTTCAAGAAAACAGTGAAGTCAAATTGCAATAAATTTTATTATATAGTGCACTTTCAAGGCCCCAGGACAGGAATATATCTGCATTCAGGAAAGCACTTAAGCACATGCTTTCCTGAATAGGGACAGTCTAAGGCTTGTACTTAAGTGCTTTCCTGAACGCGGGCCAAAGCCTTCTAAGAGTTTATTTTAAAGACACTCTTCCCTTAATTAAAACACTTGGTTGAATTTAACAATTAGGTGTCAGCTTGCTTACTGTCACACAGCAACTTTCTATAGCAGCAGGCGGTAGCACTATACAATGACGGGGGTCAGGAAGCGAAGACTACTTCATCAGTTGACGCTGGGAGAGGAAACTTGATTTTTATGGGCCTCCCCATAGCTCCCTCCGGCGAGTGCCGGCGGTCTAAAATAAATTGAAGAACTCTGCCAAGTGGCCCAAAACTGTTTACAGGGTCTGCCTTGGAACCAGCCTGAGCTTGCGGCTTCTCCCTGCTGCAGCAGTGCTGAGCAGCACTGGAGCTCTTACTGGTGCCATTGGTACATGTGGTTGGACCGCAGTCATCCTGCCAGATGTTTTGTTCTGTTTATGCAGATGTTAAATTTTTATTCAATTGCTCCTCACAAACATCCAGTTGCTCTTTTTCTCACTTTGGTGGCTGGGAGCCAGTTGTACTAATGGCACTATCAGATGAGCTACAGAAAGTGGAGTCATTGCAATGCTACTTCTGCCCTCGAAGGAGGCACCTGAGGAGGTGGCCTTCAGGCATCTCCTGCAGTGCCAAGAAACATAGAAAAGTAAGATTTTTTTTCTAGCAGCTTGGAGGCAGACAAGTAACTTTGATGACAAGATTTCCATACAGAGCCCACCCAAGGTCCTGTACTTGGGGCAACCCTGTCCAGAAGCCATGTTGGTGAAGTGCTGGAAGTGGACTTGGACTCTTCCTGTCTTGTAGCACCCTCAGCTGACCCATGGAGGAAGAAATTAATTCTTTGGTTTTCCTGAAGAGTTGGACTTTAAACAAGGTGTATACAGTTTTTACAGCCTGTAGCTTTTTCTTTCTCTTCTCTTAGGTTTAGTAGGCCTGCCCTTGGCCTTATAACCAAAGCAGTTCAATGTGTTCCCCCCTCCCATGGCTTAGACTTGGCTCTGTTGTTACCATGGTTGTCCTGTCTGGCTTATTTTTATTTTCATTGCTCCATAATTTGAGATCTGTAATTTTAGGATAGCTTACAGCAGTCTAAGCCATTGCCTTCGTGTGGGTGTCTTCCTCTGAATGACACCTACATAGGGTTTTCCTCAGGTTGCAATGACCCTGATTTTTAAATCAACATTTAATTTCTGAAGTCGATAGGTCTTACCATGGCCAGGCTTTTAAAGGCGAGGTGACAGCAACTCCATGCCATGTTCCAAACTGCTACTGAAAGATTTTCCCATACAAAGCCTCATGTGCTCTTATTCCTTCCTTGTCCTTTTGGATGTGGTTTCTACCTGAGCTTGGGAGGACCTAGGGCTTGCTCTGGGCTCCTTCTGGCAAGGAGTCAAGGAATGAAGGAGAAAATAATTTTTGTGAAAAAAGGCAAAGAAGGATGTAAAGTTTGGTAAGCAAAGACCGCAAATTGGATCCCTGATAGGCTGAATTTTCCATTTGATGGAGAATGTGCCAAAATACTACAGTAAAATACATAATGTGTTTCTTCTGCCTTCCCATTGTAAAACTTGAGAGTCATGGCATATTAACCAAAACCAGATACATCCATTGAGTTTCCATACTCTGAAGCAGTATAGGGTGGGGTGAAGCTGGTATTAATAGGTCTATTCATCACAATAAATTTTCCTGGTAGATGTGGGTGGTTCAGAGTCAGTGAAGAAACTGCTCAGAAGCCATCAGTCTCCACCCAGTGAAGCAGGAATTTGTAGCAGGGAGTGTCCCACATACCGGTAATAAAAAATGATGGCTAACTGAAGAGTGTTTTCTTCAAGGGTTTTCTTTTTTAATTCAGGTGAGCTGAGGTTTCCAAGACTCCATTTGGTTTCCACAGCTGTTTTCTAATGTAACTCGCTAATCATCGGTCTGCGCTCCATAGGTAATCTGCATTTGATTAAGAGCTGGCTTTAGGCTGTCATCTTCTCACTTCTGTCCCAGTGCACCATAAAAATCCCTATAAAATATGGAGGTTCTCGAGGGAGTTGGCGTTTGCAGCGCTGACCGACACGAAACCAGCATTTTTGTGAATTTGTGTCATTATGTAAATTGTACGCTCTCTTCAGAAATTTATCTATTTATTCATGGGTTTAATTGCTATTTCTTTTACAGCGGGGCTTGGAGTTCGTAATGAGAAATCTGTGCTGGGCGTTGCACCAATACATAACAGAGAAGGCAGCTCTGCCCTTGACAGAGGACGTGACGGGATGATAGGAGTAAAAAAAGGGGTGGAGGACAGGCTAACAAAGTGCACAGAGATTAACAGATAAATATGTGGCTACTACCCACATTAAACAAATTATTTGAAATACAGCGTGTTATGTATCAGCTACATGGAAACATGCCTTTTACGGTATTTCATACCACATTTGGAGATCTGCATGTTTTTTTTAAATGAAAGTTAAAAGAAAAAGTAAGAATTAGACAAAATTTGTTTATGTGTATGCAGTCTATACGGATTGTCTTCTGTACCTAATCTTGCTTCTGTGTCCCTGGGAGACGTGTACATGGAAATAATTTTTGGGTTGGTGAAACTGAAACAGAAAATGAGGCATTGGTGATATCTGGTTTTAGAACTTGGATTATCTGAAGATGAATGGATGTTTTGAATTCTCTGCTTGATGGAGAGCAGAGGGATCAATTCTGTTGTGAAATGATGGACCTGTATTGACAGTTGGTCTCAGCAGAATATACAGAATCACCCTGTTTTTTGTAGAACATGGGCATAGAGACTCAGGTTAGTCAACCGAACAGGAGGAGAGGAGAGAAATCTCTATTTCAATGCAAAGCCCAAACATGGATGGAAAGAAACCTTTTCCCTTAAAATTAGTGGTTTTGGAGCATGGCAAGAGTTCATGTGGGGTTTGTGAGATGCAGAAGTCACTGAGGTGAAGGTAACCTGCTGTTTCCTGCCCACACTGTTTGCTGTGGGCAGCTTCAGAGGTTGTAGGGATGGATTTGCATTTCTGCAGGGGAGCTTAGAGGCTCCCGGTAGGTGAGGAGCACATTCTTCCTATGACTACTAGATGGACACTGGAACAAGTTGCCCAGAGAAGTTGTGGATGCCCCATCCCTGGAGGCATTCAAAGCCAGGTTGGATGGGGCCCTGGGCAGCCTCATCTAGTGGTTGGCAATCTTGTCCACAGCAGGGGGGTTGGAACTGGATGATTTTTAAGGTCCTTTCCAACCCAAGCCGTTCTATGATTCTAGGACTTTCTGGCCTTCCTCCTGTGAATAGTCATTTTGATGTCCACACTGTGAAATCACTGAGACCAGGTGGGGTGAACGATGGACAAAAGTTGCCCGAAGAGATCGTAAATGAAAATATGTTTCCATTTATTACGGTAAAGCTGATGTTTTCCTCAGCTCTGAGTTTCTTTGCTGTGGGCTATCTGCAGCAATCGAAGACAGTCCGTACCCCGGTGGAGGAACGTTGTCGTTCAGCTATGCAATGGCTTGTAATTTCATCGAGTAATTCTGAGATGGTCACATTTTTGTGGACGAGTGTGGGAGGCTGTGTGCCACGTCAGACCCTTACTGTCTCGGGTTTTACCATTTAAGCCTCCTGTTTGCTGATTACGTAAACGTTGAGGTTTCATTCTTAGGGCTTCGTTTTCTTCTCCGAAGAAAGCAGCCACCTCCACCACAGTCCAGCCAGCGTTCACAATGTGCCTTCTAGGCTGGCTTTGTACACCCTGTGGTTTGCACTGATGAACTACTGGCCCTTGTGGGTGAGAGACGATAGATGCCAGGACCAGTGTGGAAATTTATGGGCTCCTCTGAAATACGTGGCAGTGAGGAATTCAGACGGTAAATCAGGCCCCTGGTTGGTGGCGGTGAGAAGAGACCAGCAGTTATCCAGCCTGGGGTGGAAAAAGTGGCCAGAAGCTGGGGACACGCACTTGCATTGGTCAAGGATGAAGGGGAGAAACATCTGGGGCTGGTAAAATGGGTGAGTTGGAAAGCAGGAGGTGAGAACATTTCTGCACAAGATCCCTGGGCAGAGGGGTCAGTGAGTGCGGGAGCAGGCGAGGTGGCAAGGCTGCGTGCAAGGGTATTGCTGAGCTTCTGGCGGTATCTGGGACAGCATTGTAGGAATTCAATGCTTTTCATGGAAGGGACAATTCTGTAATTGTAATGGTCACAATTATAATAACGTCACACACGTAAATGATGACATTAAAGAAATTGAGTGTTATTAAGAGTTGTGAGATGCTGAATTACTTCACGAGCAATGTTTTGTGGGAGTAGACAACTTTGCAAAGCAAGCTGCTGTAATTTTGCTGCTGTTGACTTTCAGTGGTGCTCCAGCCTAAGTCTCAACCACACCTGCAAGAAGGAGGAAAAGACTCTTGGGCTCTGGGTGCCAGGGTTCCTGCTGCAGGTTGTCTTACTCCCTGTCCTTAGCCAGTCCTCCCTGGGGAGTGAGCTGAGTGCCAGTCTGGTCCCCTCCGCTTCCCAGCACCAGCCTGAGCGTCCCTGCCATGGGTATCAAATTATTTCAAACCCTTGTGCAGCATTCCGGATAGAGGGGGACAGCTGGTCATGGCCTTTCCTTGCCCCTTCTTCTCCTGCAAGTGCTGGGAGCTAGCAGCTCATAGGGATTTTGGGGTCTGAGTTGGCAGTAGCTACCAGCAATGAGAAGATGCAATTTGTCTTGAAAATAACCCTCCTACTTCTCACCTTCAGATGTGAGAGGTGTCTTTCTGATTAGTTCTGGTAAATACTGATTTTGGTATTGCGTAAGTATGACTTTTCATGACTTGCATTGCTGGTTTTCAGCATCATTATTGGTCATTTTTTTTTAAATTAACATAACATTTTAGCTTTTTTTAACAAAAGACCTGAAGTGTTATGGTTTGGGCTTTTTAAGGACATTATTCATTTTTCTATTGAAATGGAAATGAAAAAGGGAAGGGGAAGAAAATTTAAAAATGAGAGTGTCTTTTCCATTAAGAAAGATTCTTTTTTTCCATCCTTTTACTGGCATATGTGGGGGATATTTGTAAAAATTTATTTCATTTTTTAAGAGCCTCCAGCCATTTTTTCTTGGACAAAATATTTTAAATATGGAAAATCTCATTTTTCTTGTACTTTTTTGGAGGGTTTTTCTTACTGTGAGCTCAGTTTACCAGTTGGAGCTACCTAGTTGGTCTCTTGAATCCATTTTTGTCAGTGGATCTCTGCATAACTGTTGTCCTTTTTTGCAAGCGTAGGATTATAATGAGAGAACGAGCCAAAAGATAGAGTGGTCATAGATTAAGCTGTTTAGTCCAAATTATGGGCAAAAAACGTGGATCTCAAGCACTGTGAAAAACACCATGGGGTGGGGAAATACTATCTTTTGACGATTACCTTCTTCATAGAGTACAAAGAAAATAACCAGGTCGCTATACTTTAGAGCAAATTTTTTGCTTCCTATTAAAAATAGTTGAAAAATCAGTTCTTTTCATACAGTCCTGCATAAGTATTTCTTTCACAGTGTTGATCTTGCCTTTTCATAACTTTTTCTTGCACAGTACTTCAAACATTCCTTTGCTGTCTTTCTCAGATTTTATCTCGGAACATGTGTTTTTGTCATTAATTTTGTTCTTATGCATTCATTGTTTTACCAACTTCTGGTTGACTTGCAGTCTATCTGCGGGCTGTGTGTATCATATTATCAGTCCCTGGTCAGTTTGTCCTATACGTGCAATTTCTTCCCTCACCCCTTGAAAGACACCCTTTGTAGGGCATCAGTGGTATATGATGGAAAGCACTGCCAGAGGATGTTGTGGAAGCCAGAGATATGAATGGTTTGAAAAAGGATGAAGATAATACATCTGTTGGTAACTGATAAATTTGATGATCTTCATTTCCCAGGAAGCTGCTAAGCTACTGATGGCTGGAAGACTGTGTGCCAGGGTACAGATCATTCTGTGTCTTGTCTTGGATTCATCCGTAAACATTTCTCACTGGCCACCCTTGAGACAAGATGCTGGGCTGCCTGAGTCTTTGGTCTGGTCTGTTAAGGCTGTTTCTATGACCTCTTGAATCTGACTTTGTCTGGTTGGGCTCTCCAGTTTGTGGTACAAGTAGCACGTAGCTCATCAGTAATACAACGGTGGAAGCCCATGGGGAAATGCTACCTATCCCTTGGCTTTGTGACTGTGGAGTTCATAATTTAAAAGCTGAAGAACAGCGGTAGCTACCAGGTGAAAAGAATGATGATTTTCAACCTAGTGTAGGCTCTTGAGATTAGACCTAAAAGGATGTTTACTTGTGTCCTGGATGAGCTCCTGAGTGAATTCATGGTGCGCAGGAGGGAAGGATTTAGCTCTTGTGTCTTACCTGTTTGTATGATGAACCATTTCAGTGCTCAACAGAAATGATTACTTGTTTGTGGCTGTACCTTCTTTCCAAAGCACTTTACAGATCACCGGAGACCAAGAAGGCCCAAGAGGTGGCTGTTTGCTCTTCACAGGGCTAAGCTGAGGTACGTGAGTAAATAAGCGTGACTTGCTCAGTGTCATGTTGTAAACTGAAGGATCATCCTCAGCCCTGCAGCAGCCTTTGGTGACTGTGTATTTTGATGAAGCAATTGAAACAGAGGCAGAACCTTCAGCTTTTGAGCTTGTCATAGAACATTGTTGAGAGATTTTATTGGAAATGATCCCATTGCTCACCTGTTGCTGGTCTTCTTTCCTGGGAGGCTTTGCTCGGGCATTGCCTTAGAGCAGCCTGCTGTCAGGATAGGAGCTTGTGAGCAGGTTGCCATGGGCACACAACCACAGCTTTTTAGGATTTTTGCCTCCATCCACCTTTTCTCACATGCAAACTGCAGCGAATGGGATTGCCAGCCTTTCTTTTGTGTGTATTTCTAGAGCAGAAAGAGCAACAAAGATCAAACTCCTCAGGTTGTTGTCTTGGCTGAGAAGAACAAGATGTATGATATTTTTGTTCTTTGCTTTTGGGTTTTGTTTTTTCTTCTGAGTTTTCCTGTAGAAGCATAGAAAGATACCATTATATATATAATTTAATAGTAAATATATATATATATATAAAATTTAATACTAAAAGGACTTGGCTTTAGTGACTGACTCGACGATTTTGAATATGTGGGGAAAAAAAATATGTGTATGACTAGGCTTATGATAAAACTGCTTGATTTTGGAATGAGATGAAGTGCAATATTGATGGTACAAAGGCATCAGTTGCACTGTGGCTGTGGGAAACCCCTTCCTCTTGGACAGATTTTGCACCAGGTGAGGTGTGTTACGCTGATGAGAAATATGGAGGAACCAGTAATCGCTATTTCAGTTCTAGACCTACTCATTAAAGGTCCTTGAGTGTATACCCAAGTGGTAGACTACAGACCTATAAAAAAGTAAACCCACTATTGATATGGGCTTTATGTGATGAGAACACAGACAAGTGGTAACTTTTTGAGGGAAGATTGTTTGGTTTGGACATACCTACAATTAGAAGAAAAAAAAAAAAGAAGTGCAAACAGCTGTTTCAAGGTTTTGTTTTGAATAAAAGTATTCAGTCCTAGTTCAGGGCCTTTTTTTTATGCCAAGTTCTGGTTCAAGGCCGGAGGGAGGTCTTACAACTGACTTAGAAAAGTCCTGAAATGACTCAGAAAGCCAGTGCCAGCACAAACTGTAATGGTACCACAGACATCGCTGACCCGTGGATGTGGAGTGGATGGGGGAGTTGAGCCCCCGGCCACACCATGTGGTCCTGCCACCTTTGCTGAGCAACGGTCCTGCAATGGGGCTGTTTTGACTGGCCCCACTCCATGTGCTGAACATTTTGTTTTGGGGGCAATACTGTGTTTTTTGTGTTTTTTTGAATCCTGCAAGAATTTACTTGTTTTCTGGGGTTTTTGGGTTTGTTTTTTTTTTGGGTCAAGCGAGTGGACAATTGGGAATCTACCTACATGAGAGACAGATACCAATACCTGTGTTGCTGGGACCTAGATTCTAAATATTTATCTTGGAAAATGTGAATTATGTTGATGCTAGCTATTATTAATAGGAGTGCCTTTTCATTAAGTTGACAACAATTAAATAGAAGGACATGGAGTTGGGTAAAAGAAAAAAAAAGGTTCACAGATATTTGTTCTCGCAAAATAAATCTGTTTATTTGTGCTTCCTACGTCATTGTCTGCAAATAATTGAATATATTGGCAGGGATGCTGGCGAAGGGGTTAAAACTTGGCTGAGTATGGGATAATAAAAAAGGAATTTTGAATTAGAAAGTGTTTGTATTGGAAAACTATTAGACCAAACCAGGAGAAGGAAACTTCCCTATCCAGAAGCCTGCAAAAATGTCCATGTTGCTGACGCGAAGCATAAGAGCACAAGGTTTTAGTAGGATTGTATATATGAATAAAAAGAAGCTGCAGATTTAATGTCCACTGAACAAGCCAGTAGGTTGGACAGTGACCTGCTGCTGTGAACTGCCTGTTTGCAGCTGACAGTCTCTGGTAATTAATTGTAGAAAACAGTGGAGTGGATTATTCCAACTAACAGATCTGGGATGTGCACAAACTACTCATTGACAGCTGGCAAGTGGAGCGTCAAAAGGAATAACATCTTTTGGCTGGTTGAATCCTTGTAGGGTTAGTAACAGCAGCGCTTGGTGGGGGGGAGCACTTCAAACTAAACAAAGACCGTTAGTTAAAGAGGTTTTTTATTATTATTATTATTTCATAAGTTAAAATTTGGAAAAACACCTTTCATAGCAACTTTCAGGAAAAGTGAGTGTGATATGAATCCCCCTCCCTCATTCACCTGGGAGGTATCTGCAGCTGAGCGCACGACGTTCCTCTTTGCTTTCTGGGCCAATGGGTTTCCAAGAGGCAGGATTTGCTTCTTCCATATGCTTCTTTTAGGTGCTTCTGACAATTTATCTTGGACTTTGAATTTTGTTGTGACTGTTTATTACTTCTCTGTGTTCAGAACATAGATGATACAAGTTTGGTTTGCAGTTTGGGGAATGTAAAAGGCACTTTGGAGAACTCAGCAGAGCCCTCCGCTGTGTTCAGGGGAGTAGGACTTTGCACATGGATAAATCCTCTGTAAATCAGGTGTATTAGCTCAAGGAAATACTTATCCAGAGCAAGGAGGAAATGCCAGTAGCTGAGCCTAGATCGTTTCACTTGAAATATCTTGGGCTGCTGAGCTGCCACTGAATCCAGAGTCCAGGAGAAGCATGTTCCATGTGGCGGGAGGTGCTGGGAGTTTTGGAGTCCCCAACCCCAATTCAGGTATAAGTGGAGGATCTTAACCATGGTCATCAGCTGCAGAAAAAGTACATCCAATTTAGTCCAAAACCATACTCAAAAGAAACGAGAATTTCCTGACAACTGGAAATCCTGTTTTTCCGCCAGCTCTATACCTGGCTCCAGTTTCATCTCCTAATGGAAACAACCTGCAAGATCCTAATTGCTGGCTGACAGCTCAGGACAGAAGAGGTAATGGCACTGTTAAATGCAGGAAGTGGATTTCATCAGTGCTTTGTCAACTGTCCTGCCTACTCATTCATGTGAGGCAATGATTCAGCCATGGATCCATGGTCCGGCCCCAGGTCGCCGCCGTGGTCAGGATCACTCTGCAGTATGGATGTGATCTGGATCAGCTGTGAACAGATGACATGGGATTTAATGCTACCTTTTTAATGTTGGCTTTATGTTGCCTGTGGGAGGCACAGACTGACAGATGACTTGGCCAGGAGCCTGCCAATACAAAGTCAAATAGGTAGCAAAGAGTGGAGCGAGCTTAAACCACCAAAGGAAATTTTTACCATATCTTGGTTCTTTATCACATTTTTTTGATTTAGTAGTAGGAGCTTTAAAGCTGGATTCACCATAGCAGCAAACCACAGCATCAGCATTAATACTGATTTTCAACCCCTTTCCCTCTGTTTTATTAGCCAGATTGTTTTGCAGATCTGACCTGGAGCTTGGCTCCACAGACACTTCACTCAGCACAACGAGGGGCCAACAACAGCCATTGGAGATGAGGAGATGTCTCGGATGGCATCCTAGAAGCAGAAAGGCAGACAGCAACCTCTAAACTGTGTCTGCCACCAAAGGATGTAGGACGTGGGACTCTGCTCAGGGCTAGGATATGCAGTCCTGGCTCTACAGGTGGCCTCAGAGATGCTTCTTCTGGATCTGGCTTTTATTCCCTTCAAAGTATGGCTTGTCTTTCCTTCTTCTGCTGGTTTTTTTTTTTGTTTGTTTTCCTTTTCATGCTTCAAAACAGTTTTGCATGTTTTATTTCTTGCTGGAATTCTTGATAGTTTATCATTAGAGGCACAATTTACATATTTGTTTTGAAGCCCAGTCTGTGGATCCTCTCTTTATTCTAATGAACCTGAGAAAGCTAACATAAACTATTTAATAGTACAGCATAGAACCTTAAGCATTTTTTGTAAGACCTTGGCTCTGAGATGAGTTCATGAACAGTAACCCCAAGTGTTCTCTATTAAATCTGTGCCCCAGAAAATGGTAGGAAGGGATGCCCCACCCTCCCACCAGAATTCCCCATCCCTGCCTGTATGCATGCACGTATACACGCCTACGGATATGCCTAGTTTTTGTGGTAGCCAAACGGTTACATGATTTCATTGCAGCTCTTGTAAGGTGACTACCTCTCTTGCTTTCTGCATTGCCAAAAAACCTTGTTGTTTTTCTCATTTTAAGATTAAATGTAGCTAGACCTAGTATAGATACTGCACATATGAATGCATGTATATGTAAAAAAAGGACTGAAATACAGCTGTGCAGAGGGCAGAGCATTGTTTTTTCTTTGGAGGGGCCACTACAGTATTGATACATTGAAAAAACTCATCAAACTCCAAAAAACCCATAACCAACCCCCCACCTTCTGTGCTGTGAAGACCCTCCGGGCTTTTCTCACATCCCATCTCCAGGTCTGGGTGAGAAAAGGCTCAGAGATTTGTTGTCTTTTTAACTTCATTTAAGAAGGTTTCCTTTAAAAATCTGTTTATGATTGGGGAGGACATGCCTGAAAAAACATTTGCACATAAAACAGCTGTTAAGTGAATCTCCACACACTGAGATCAAGAGAACGTGAAGAAATATGTACTTCCAAGGACCTCTCTGCCAACTTGGAGCCTCCTTCAGAAAATAAATACAATCTCCCTACAAGCCTCTGGTAACTTAGTTACTGCAAAATAAATTGAGCTACTTAGACCCTTGAACCGTCATTTTTTTCAACCCCCCTCCTGCTAGGTCTGAAGCAAATGCATAAAATTGTGTTGGAATGATATGCACCGAAGCCAAATAGATTGATTTTAATGTTCCTTTGGTATGTTGTCAGCTAGTCAAGTGCAGGCAGCGACAGAGTTCATCTGTGTGTGAACTAACCACTTCCAGTAGTGAAGCTGCTGGCTTTCCTGCAGTAAATTAAAACGACGTGAAGCCAAAAGGAGCATCACCTGTGAGGGGCTGTCGGAGTTGTAGTGCAGTGTAGTACAGTGTTATCAAGGACTTTTCCTTATTTATAGTTGAATTCCTCTTTCCGTCTTTTACGTGACCCCAAAAGCAGAGGGCTCGCTGTGGCAGCAAAACTCAGTTTTCCTCCCTTTTTGTTTATTTGTTTTGCTTTGGGGTGCTGTTGGGTGCCAGCCTGCATCTAGTTGAGGTGTCTACAATGCCCTAGTCCTGCCCTGTGACATCGTGGCCCTTTAAAACCCTCCGTGGCCGCAGCCAGCGGCGGTCAGTGGTGTGCTACAGATGTTTTTACAGTTCATTTCCAAACAGCTGCTTTTCCCTTCTTTCGTCTGTTTTTCCTTTATTTATCAAGTCCATGAGGAAGGCTGACAGCTCACAACCCTGGCAGGGGTTCCCTCGGTGAAAGCCCTTGGAGGGTCCCTGGCGCAGCCCCCCGGCCAGCACCGCTGCTGCAGAGTGGGGCTCGCTTCAGCAGGTTGCAGCTAGCCCGGGCACGGGGGCCTGCAGACTTGGCCTTGGGCAGACACACTGATGTCCCTACAGCTTTTCCTAAAACAACAGGGGAAAAAGATGGGCAAACGCTTGGGATGAGGGTTGGTCATGCCAGGGCCCCTCTATGGTGGCCGGAGCCATGCTCTGCCTTGAGGACAACACCATTCCAATAGCTTTCACTCCACTTTGGTGCTTAAATGAGCTCCATGGATTAAAATATCACGGCACATCCTCTGTCTGTCATCCCAGAGGAGAGCACATGCTTGCTCGCCTGCCACTGTCATCAACCCCTCACTGTTCCGAGACTTGTCCCGTACCGATATAAAATGTTTTGATTGCAGGTAATGGGAAGTAGGAAAAATGAAAACAAACCAGAGCGCCCTATTTGGCCAGCTGACAAAAATCCCCAGGCATTTGCGACTCAATCCTTGGCTCATGAGCCGGATTTTTTCCCCATTCATATTCTCTTTCAGCAGACAGATTTCTGCAGATCCTTTAAGGGAGGGGAAAGTCCAAAGACAAATCCTTTCTCCACCCGCTCTCTAACAAAGTTGTTTGTTTCTTAACTTGTTTGCAAAACCATGAACATGCTCCATCTGCTGCTTTTCCTTTTAAATTTTCTTTATGGCATTTCCTTGCTTTGAAGGAGCGCAGGGCGAGCGAATGCTGCCGGGGGGCTCTGGAGTTTGTTGCATCCCTCTTTGCTTCTGTTGTACGAGGCTAATAAACCCAGGGCTGCCTTTATTCTGAACAAAGTTTCAAGTTTTATAACGGCAGGCTTCAAATGCCGCCTGGACCAGAGGATACTTGGGGAGTTGGCTGGTTGGTGGTCAGGTCTGGCTTTGTTAACTTGTAGGGCCTGTCAGCTTTTTCGTCATCGCGTTGTCAAATCTGGGCTGAGCAGATAATTACTTGTGACAACTTTGCAACTCTGAGAAATAAGGTTAATTTTTTCCGTGCGGATTCTCAGAGCGGCAGCTGGAAGGTTGGACACCAAACCAAAGGGTTTGCTGGATAAAGAAATGAGGGATAAAATGATTTTGCATTTTGTGTGATTCTTTTGTAAAAGGGCTCAACTGGTCACCCCTCATGCTGAGTTAAATTAACCGTGTGGTCTTGCAAAACTGAGTGCAAGATGCTGCAATTCTCTTTTAATAAATGGCCACCACGCTCTGGCTTCTTGAAGAGCACATGGAGTAGGGACAGCACTGGTGTGGAAGGAAAAAGCACTGAGAAATCAAATTTGAATAGAATAAATGTTATGCAAGCTGGCAGGGAGCTCCATGACCTGGAGAGGAGTGACAGGCAGCCTGAAGGCTAGTCTTCATCTTTAACTTATTTCTGGACAGGCTCAGCAGAGGCTGTGGTGGAGGTTGCCTGCGGCAGAGGAGCAGCAGGGCTGGAGGGCAGCACCCCTGCCAGGGGTCCTGCTGGTCTAGGGGAAGGGGAGAAATGGGTGGTGTGGAGTAGGTTGGGATGGATTGGGTTGTTGTCAAATGTTTGTGTGTGCTTGTGCAGCTGAGAAGCCAGAGGTTTGCAGGGATCCCTGCTAGGAGGATGGAGGTAGGAACATGGTAGCACCCACCCTCTGGTTTGGGGTCAGAGTGCCCGTGAAAGAGAATGCTGTGTAGGTAATCACTGCGGAGACATCCCCACACCTTTCCTCCACGGAGGAGTGCCTGTTGCCTAGTTTTCTCACACAGTTGGATCCGAGATGGACTGTTCCATCTCCCACTTGTTGAGCAGCCCATGGCTTTGCAAGTGCTTGGGGGTCTCCAAGTTTTACAGTGGATGGTGGTGAACTCCTGTTTGAAACATTTTTCAGCTTAGCTCTTGAAAGTCAAGGGTATAAATAGAATGTAATAACCATAGATGGGTCTAGTTTGAGCTGGGAGGGTCAAAACATCAACTTCTTAACTTTCCAGGTAAAGAAATAAAGCCAGTGCTGGCCACTTCAGATGTCCTGAAAATGAAGGATCTCAGGTAGTGCTTGCTGTCTCTGACCACAGACATTGGTTACCTGTGTTTGCTTTGGGTCACACAGTTGAGATATTTAGCAAATACTTAGAGGATACAGTGTTGTAAGGCAAAAAGCTTGCAAAGGGTGATGCTTTCAGGTCTTTTCTGTACACTGGCAAGTTTCAGAGCAGTTTCCAAAGCCTTGTGCAAAGTACATTATGGAGCTGAACAAGATATTTAGAAATCATTATCGTGCTTTCCCATGATAAATGCATTACAGAAGGTGTACGTCGTCTTGACTAGCTCTTGGGTTTAATTTTTCTTTGTTTCTGCATCTTGCTTTTTATTGAGATGCATAACTTTGGTTAGGACTCCCCTTTCTGCATCACTGTCAGAGTGATCTGCATCTCCCATGCTATATTAAGTGGGTTCAAGCTGAACATGCCAAAATTGCATGGTGTCATGCAAAATAAAATGCAATTTCTTTGCCTTCTGAGTTGGGAGGAGGGAAAACCAGGGATGGTATTTGCTAGTTAACTCACTTCCATTCTTTGAGTATTTGGCAGTAGCTTTGAATTTTTTTTTTGTTTCTCTTCTATTATCAGGCAAAAGCTACAACAGTTGGTTTGTTTCAGAGTTTATCTGCTGTTGAAGTAAACTCTTCAGAGTTAGTGTTGTGAGAGACAGTTTGGCAACAGCAAAGAAATTATGCAGCAAGATTTTCCTGTAATTTCTTCACTATTAAGGCATTTGCAGTATTAGGAAATGTACTATGAGAACCATTATAAAACTAGAAAGGTGTATTTGGCTTTAATATTTGTAAAGATGTTATTTAGGACAAAACCACTTGTTAAGGTTTATTAAGCAGGAAGAGGAGGGATTTTTTAATATCCTAAAACATGGCATCTTTATATCTAATAAATAAGTAAGTGGTCTGATTCATGTAGACCTGACAGTCCTGCCCTAATGCTAGCATAGCTAGGGAATTTCTTTTCTTGACAAAGAAATCCAAACAAACTGATAGAATCAAAATGAGAATTTCCAGCTTACAATTACAACAAATGAAGATTTTAAATTCATTCCACTGGAAGATGATCAACTCATTTATATTCTGTGGTAGAGAGTAATTAAAATGGTACAAAATGTCCCTCCTTCCTTCAGGTAGTGCAGCTCGCTCTCAAATTTCTCTGCTTAAGTTTGAATTTGAGCGTTTGATCGTATATAGGAAAATATCTTTTTCCTCTTTCTATTTAAAACCTACTTGCTTCTGATTTAGGTTTGAATTCCTCAAAACTTAAGCTGATGCTTAAACCTGCATACTTGAAGGAGACTCCTTAGAGTTCAGGTGGAATTTATACAACTTGAAAATTCATGCACATGAATACCATTTTGGAGGACTGAGGCATTCACGGACTGATGAAGTGAAAATTTGCGTTTAGGTTCAACTGAATGAGAGCACTTTGTTCTGTTTTGCTTGAGAAGATTAACCATGCATCTTCCTGAGAACCTCTTTCTGCAGCCCCTCCTCTTTGAGAGTCCTTACTAACTGATTTCAGTGGAAGATCTGCACTTAGAAACTGTTTGGTGCCCATGATTGTTGCGTTTCAATGACTATTAAAAAAATATTGTATGTAAATTCACCCTTAGAGAAGACGATGGGAAAGCAATTAATTTCATTTCTGTTTAGGATTATTTTTGGCCAAGTTTTTTTACCAAAAAGGGCTTAGTTTCAGAATACTAAATGTGAAAATCTGTACTGCATGACTTCAGTTATTAACAACAGAAAAGCTGTCCCATATGTTTTACTGGCAGAGAAAACATATTTTTACGTAATAGAATTAGAGTAGAAAATATTATTCCTTCTTGGAAATATTATAGTATATTAAATATGAACTTGGAAGCTTCATTTCCAAACAGTTTGATTCCAAAAGCTTATTAAAATTTGATGTATGCTCTAGTATCTTTATGTTGGTTGCATGCATCCTAATTAACATCAATGATGACTGCAAATTTCTGAATGTGTATCTTGCCACTCCTGAGTCTTCAAGCAATTCTCAGGTAATACCTTTGCTTTTATGAGTCTTACAACTGGAAGTGCAGTTTTCCTGGCTAAATATGTGAAAAGTGCATATGCAAGTGACCTTTTATCCCTTAAGAGCTACTCCACACCAGGGCAAACATTGACATTTATGAACATGCTGTTTTGTTTGTGTTGTGGTGGCATCTTGAAGCCTTGATCTGAATTGATCCGCTTCTGTTGTGCAAAGCACTCTGTATAAGGATCAGTCCTTGTCTAGGAGAGTTTAGTCTAATTAGAACTAGATGCAATAAGTAGCTTTACCTAAAAGCCAAAGGGGAATGGGAAGAGGGAAATGGTAAAGCACAGTGTTTTTTGTAGCTGCCAGATTCACATTTAAAAACCTCAAATTTTTAGCAAAAGCGTGAAAGTAGTATTTTAAGCTGTGAGATTTGTTGTTTTGCTGGTGCGCTTTGTATTCTTTTACAGTTGGATTTATAAACTATGTTCAGATGAGGTTATGATGGTAGAGTAATCTCCTGGTGAGAGCCTGGACAAGTGCAAAGCTAATGGAGACACCTCTGCTGGAGTCTTGGACCTAAATACTGCAGCCTCGACTGTCATCAGCTCAGTCTGCAAAGAAACACAGACAGAGCACTAATAAAAGTCTCTGCATTAAAAACACTCCCACTGGGCATCCTTGACCAGGCATTTAATATATGCCTTGACATGTTGATGATTCCAGGTTGCTACTGGTCCTCCCTCTGCCTTTGATTAAAAGCAAGTTGCAACTCATGGCACTGTCAGGAGTGAGCCCTGTTGGAAGAACGAACATATTGCCTTGTAAAGCAAGTGTTGAACCACTGCCTGGTCCTCCTTAGCAGTCCTGCGAGGCACATTTGGGATGGGCAACAGCAATACATGCTTCACCCCATGCTGCTCCACAGGTGTCCTCTCTCCTCCACCTGGGGAGATGGTGGTTGCATCCCTCTGTCTATTCAGGAGCCTTTTCACAGGGGTTGGCAGGAAGGATTCCATCTGAGATGGCTTCCAGATGTTGACATTTCTTCTAGAACCTGGTCTGGGAACAACCACTACCCTTCCTGTCACTGTCCCCCTCGTGAACGGTTGCAAACATTTTAGCGGGAGTTTATTTGTTCAAGGCACGCGTTGGTGCTGCAGGGCCAGCAAGGAGAAATCTTTGTGCAAACTGCTGGAAATGTCACAATTTCAGCAGCACACCTGCATCATAACAAACTTATTGTCATTAAGAAAAGGAAGGAATTTCTTGCGACTCTGGACTTATGAACTAAATCTTGTATTCAGTCTTGGCTTCTTAAAAAAACCTCCACTTTTTAACATAGGATACGGGAGGAAAGAACACTTGTCTTCAGAGAAATGCCTCCAGGCAGTAATTGGAGATAAGAAAAATAGTTAAAGACCGGCGTAAGCACATTTTAACAATACTAAGAAACCAAAGGCAAAAATCGTGGTGTTTCTTTTGTGACTGTTTTTTTTGTTGGCACATTAAGTGATCTTTTTCTATCATTGTGACAGTCTGGTCAAAGAGCTTTTTATACACACAGGCATTAGGCAGAGGAAGTTGGAGTATAATTTTTTTTTTAGCCTCTGTCTTTGCATTGCATTGTGTGTGACATGTTCACATGTGCTTTCATGAACGCTGAAGTCACTATCTTGACTTGGACCGTGAGTAAGTTAGGATTTGATTTAAGATATTTGATGTGGAACATCAACAGATGAGGACTAATGAATTCCCCTGTCAGCTGGGATCGTAGGGACCTCCTTGAAAAAGGCTTCAGGCACTCTTAAAAATCCCACCCATAAATAACTCTGCAAAATGCCTCTTTCCTCTGTGTGTGACAGAAATCTAGAAAGTGGCATGATCTGTCATGAAGCTGTTTCAGTCCCAAGCTCTCTGTGACCACGGCAAGCTTGCATGCAGATGGGTGCTCCTTTGCCGTGCTCCACTTACCCTAACTCCAAATGAGCCTGTGTGCAGAGTGAGATTTAAGAGAATCAGAAACTGAGCCTGCATGGCGAGTTGGTGTTGAGCTCCTGTGGCCGTCCTTGGTGGTGGTGGTGGGGCTGGCCAATGGCACTGCTGGTGAGGACATGGCCCCAGTGTGTGTAACGAAGCCCTTGCTAAGGCTGCCATCAGCATCCCTGGCCACTGACAGAAAAGCTTCCGTTCATTTTGTCGGTCTTTGGGTTGGGCCCTGTGTTTTGCAGCTGTGAGTTAATCACGCTGGCACTGAAGAGGAGTGTATTTGTTCTTACTGCTCTTCCCATTACTACCCGTGTTTATGGATGAGTGGCAAGTGCCGTAGCCTGTAACCGCCTCTCTGTGCCCATGCCGTCTTCATAACCAGATATTTCCGCAACAGAAAAGGGGATTAGTCACAGGAGGAAGCAGGTGTGTCAGATGTTTAGGAAAAAGCATGATTAAACAGTGGTATTTTCTGCTTGGGCTTCTGCAGTGAAATGA
>NW_010317147.1:14369-20053 GCF_000700745.2 Antrostomus carolinensis | reverse complement strand
CTGCAAGGCTCAGGGACAGGAGTACACCCAGGTTAACATCTGGTGGGCTACCAGCTGCTTTTTGTACAGAAGCATGCTACCTTTAACTAACCCCAAGGAGGTTTTCTCCTTTCTGCTTATGAGTCTTCAGAGGAGGAAAAGAAAAAAACAACCCAAAACTTCTTCAATTCACGGCAAATATAGTTAAGTGATAACTCTTTTGTCACCTTTTAGCTAAAGACTCTTTATTTCTTTCTCTATGAAATTGCTGATTTATTTATTTATTTATTTTTCTGAATTTTGTTACCCGTACCCCCGTGATGGTTGAGGGTCTGTCCACCCCTGATGGAGGAAGGGGATGTGAGGGGAAGAGGAGGAATTCGGGCTTGCTGCTATTGGTACCACCCGGAGCAGGTGGGAAGGTCTGTTCCTCCTGCTGCTCTCTCATACCTGTGCCTGCCATGCCGTGTTTGTTCCCAGCTGTGTTAGTGGGACAGCAGCCAAACCTGGGTTTTCAGAGTGATAGTGTAGTTGCTGGGGTCATTTTTCCTTTGCCTTGACCGTAGCAGGCTCTTGTTTTAGAAGCAGTTTTTCTCACAGGTCAGACTGCCACCAGTTGTGAAGGGAAGGTGGGTACCTTGACTAAGGCTGCACCTTGGCATCCTTCCTACTTTTCCCTATATCAAAATGACCAGACATCTGTGCTTTTCAAACCTAGGTTGCAATTGCTATGGAACACTTTGGATTTGTTTTCTTAAGTCCTGAAAAGTTTTATTTTTTATCTTTATGTTGCCAGACCTAAGTTGAGCTCTTTGTCATCGGTTTTTGATATGTTGAAACCTGATAGAAAGATACTTGTGAGAATTCATACTGTTGAAGTTGTTTTTTGCCTGGTTGGGTCTCAGTGCTTCTTAAGGGGAAGGACATCCAGGTGAAGGGAAAATTCCTTACCCTTCTTCAACATTGTAGGAGTAAATTTCACTTTCAGATGCACCTGTACAACTACCCCTGTGGCAAAGGGGGGCAGAATTTGAGCTTTGATGCTGTGATCTACTATGATTAAATACTGAGACAAGATACAGATGGGTCTGGCCAAGTCACTGTGTTGCCTGCTTATTTATTTTTCTAACATATTGTCCAATAGTTTTAAGAAATGGCTGAAAAGATCCAGCACAAAGCCAGAACATGTTAAGTTTATTGTTATGCTACTGTTATTCAAGCAATTTAGAATAAAACATTGCATATATTTTGGAAGAGCCAAAATAAATATTAGGACTTCATGCCTCGCTTCCCTTCCACAGTTGCTCTGCATGTCACCAGCAGTAATGAAGGAATAAAACTTAGATATTCACCTCCCCAGAGTGGTTTCCAATGTGTAAACAGAATTTATGGAAGTGGCTTGTTCAGGAAACTCTTTCTCTGTGACAGATATCGCAACCAAGTTCCAGAATGGTAATACGTCACTGAAAATAATCCCTGTGTATTTTGACAGCAGCTTCAGAAAACCTCCATCTAGTCAGAGGATTATCTTAATCTGGGTCAAGAGATACTGCTGAGAATTTGCAGGAGGCGAAAGCATTTGGAGTGGCTTTGTTTACTTCAAGCAGCTAAAGAAAGGTCATGGACAAATTCCTCTGATAGTCTAATTACAGACAGCATCCAAAATGAGTAAGTGCAGATGCTGTGTTTGGACTATGCACTGAGTCCTCCAGTATGGATGGACATTGCCAACAGGGTCACTCTTCTGTCTGATGGTCATCCTGGGAGCGCTCTGTCATGGACCTGGGGAAAGAAAATGATGACAGAAACACCAGGGAAGCAGCACCTGGGGATGGAATTACGTTAGGAGGTGCCGGTGTTGTTTGCAGGAGGTACAGGAAGGTGGTGGGATTGGTGACCTGTGTGTTGCTGCTGTCTGTAAGCCCCATGGTTTGGAGATTGTATCCTGAAGATGTGGCCAAAAATATTAGGTCATCGGCAGATGGAAGATGATTATGAGGAGTGTGACAAAGACACAAGTCATGTGGGGAGGTTTGAATGCGAGTAGACTTTCAGATGCTAGAGCAAACTGAAGGATTTTGTTCGTAAGCAAAGAGGTAAGGCATAGCCAGTCAGCAAGTGGGATGGACAGCACTTGAAGATGGTCCTGAAGTAGTTTTATATTCTTTCTGTCAGGGGCAGAACTATTTCCATCTTCTCTGTCAGTAAACTTCTATTTGAGAGACTTCATCCAACCAGTGAAAGGGTTGGATCGTCCTTCAAGTAATTATATCCACCACAAAAGGTTTTTGTGTGTCAAAGGAGCCCGACTGGATTCATCAGGTGGATGAGGGGCTTCTTTAATTGGTATGAAATGATGATTTTGGTGATAGACATGGAGAGTCATTCATGATGTTAGGCCTGGCTAATTGCAGGCTTTCTGAGTAGCAATTAACTTGTCAGAAACGTAGTTATGCTTGAGGGAAATGCTGAAACTTTCCTTGCCTCCTATTAAAAATAAAAGAAAAAAAAGAAAAAAAAAGACCACAAATGGTCTGTAAACTAATGCAAACAATCTGGTAATGCTTCGGGAAGCATTTTGAGAGAACCTGTTTGTCAGTGGCGTGACCCAGTCATGTCCTGTTGGGAGATGGCTGTAAAGAGGGCTGCCAGCAGCTCTAGTTTTGCTCTGACTGAAAAGGGAGAAGATCACGCTGAGTGTATGAGGCTTGTTAATACCCCTGGCAGCTGCAAGAATTTCCAAGACTATAAAAGCAGCTTATCTCCTGAGGAGGAGAGCCCCCTCACCACCCCCCTCCAAAATTAGACAGATTAACTTCCTAAGAAATGGAGAGTTATTCCACCCCAAACCTATGCTGCTCATTCAAGCTAATCTCTGGAGGGCTGAAAGGCCTCTTGTCTGTGATTGGAATCATATGATAAAGCCGTGCGTGCTTTCTCTTTTATTGTGCCAAAAAGTTGGTCTTGCTTTTGATCTAGCTGAGAGCTGAAGCGGCTTTTAGTGTGTTCATGTGTGTTGTACAGATCGTTTTGAGACAGAATATTGGGTCTTGTCTCTGGGCTTCTGGAAGAGAATCCTCTTCTATCTCCTCTTACCAGTCATGGTGCTCTCCTTGGGTATCTGCTGTACCTTCCCCTTCCTAGTAGTGGCTCATAGCACCTCTGAGGGGGCTTCTCCAATGACATGATGGGATTTTTCAGATCTGGGGCAGAATGCAGAGTAAACAGAGGGGTAAAGTTGTTACTTTAATTTGCAGATTATATTCTGCAGGCTGAGGAGAAGAGAATGCTGGAGGCCACCATGGTCATGGCCCCCGTCCCATGTCCTGTCCCCACGCTGGGGATGGCACTCATGTCTACTGCTGTACTCAGGTGTGACCTTTAAAAAATACTAGTAGCAAACACTGAATTGTACTGACTGTATAGTAATGAATAGGTGCGATGAATAATCTCTGCCCGAATACTCCCTATAATCTATTAATCCTTGCCTACTGGACACTGAGTTTACTTCCAAAGAGGTCTAGCTTTGGCGTAGACACTAAGAAATGTTTTGGTTTTTTGTTTTGGTTTTGTTTTGTTTTTTTTCCCCACAAAAATACAATCTTTCCACTTTATTAAATGCTCAAGAGTCTTTTACATCAAAAACCTCTTACAGGCTTTTTCCTAAGAGCAAGCACTCTTTCCTCCTCCCACCCAAAAAAAGTCCTAAGGAAAAAAAGAAATTTTTCCAATGTTCAATACATCAGAGTTGTAAAAATACAACTAGCACTCAGCACGTGGGTAGTTTATGCTCCCCAGAACCGAATCCTCATTGCTCTGCAGAGCTATAGCAAACAGGCTTTGCTTGGACAGTCAAAGAGACGACATTTTAGAAGGAGGAGGACTTCCTCCATGCCACACGTTCAGTGCTGATGGCACATGCTGATGTTGAGGTGTCCACTGTGGGTGGCTGTTGTGGGAACCTGTCTTCTCATTTTTCAGGCATGAAAAGCCTAGGCTTATGGCAGGGCCTGAGTGTGCTAATACTGGTCTGGTGCTGGGGGAAGCTTAGGGACATGGTGTGGGCTCCAGACTCCCTCCACAGCTGGTTACTCTGTGCTTTCCCAGCGTGCAGTAGATTGATACCACTCCTGCTTTGTTTATTGCTGGCTGGGATTGAGGGTCCTGGGAAAAACTTGTCCCTGAAAGCCCTGAAGGGAGGAGGAAAAGAGGAATTGCAGAGCATGTGGTTAGTTGAGCACTCTTTTAATTTGGGAATGTCAAGGCAGACTCCCAGGCTCTCTTCTGATAAGATGAAACACTCTAAACTGTGTCAAAAAATGAGGCTTCCAAAAACATCTGAATTCGGATTGTGGCTCGAACCTTGGCTTTCTTTTGACCTTATGTAAATCATGTAATGTCCCCTAAGAAACATAAGGGGCCTTGCCCTTTGAACCTGTGGTTCTTGGCTCATCCCTCTTCTGGCTTTCCTGTTCAACTCCTGGAAGCCATTCTTGTTTGCCTTGGGGTTGGGAGACTGGCTGCTCCGTCTTTGGCACTTTTCTCTGAACAATGGGGGAAGATTCATTCATTCATCTGAAAGATTTATCTTGTTTCTGTCATAATGAAGTTTTTGCTTTCCTCATTTTTTTCTGTCTGTCTTGCTGGTCTAAAGTCTGCATAAGTGACAATTCAAAGCCTTCTTAGCGAACGTCACATGTGGAATTAAACATTTTGGAGTAACGGAGGGAGGATTGGTATTGTTTTCCTGCACCCTGGGAAAACACATGATGTTCAGCGCAGGGGAGCCTGTGTCACCCACTGAGCACCCTGAAACTCTTCTCTGTACCAGGAGGGGAGCAGAGCGTCCGTCTCACTTGCTTAACTTGAAAGAAACCAAAATACAATGGAAAGCTTTTTGCATGTAGTCTGTATGATGCCACGTGCACCTATTTGTACCACTCAAAAGCATTTAAAAAAAAAAATCTTCATGGTTTTCCGTTAATTGGTCAGAAATATGGTAACCAGCTTTGCTTGCACTGGGTTTTGCTTCCTTGGTCACTTCTTTGAAGGTCAGTATGGATGGTAGGGTGGTTGCTGTCAAGGTAGTGGAAGCTGTCACTGAGGGCTTATCTTTATTTTTTTTCTTTCTGTGATGATTGTAAAAACTTCATGTTCGTTAAAACATCTGTGGCATTTAATGCCCTATTGTTTTCCTGCTTTGCAGGCAGGAACGGAGAAATGTATATTTTCCTTTACAACAAACCAGCCTTTGTCAGATGCTGACTCACTTGGCCTTGGTGTGCCGAACTGCTACAAGTGAGTTCATTGTAAATGTCTCTAACAATGCACAGTTCATGCCTCGTGTTTTTGGGTTATGAAATCCTATACTGATATACAGGTATGAGAAGAGCTCTGCATCCATTCAGCACAGGTGAGATTGTTATCTGGGCAGTAATTAGCTTGAATAGGAGACTGCATTTAACTGTTGCCCTATGATAACTTTGCACAGTTCAGACGTTGAGATGCTAATATTTTTTTGCATTCCTCAGGTTCCTTTTCTCCTCAAAGCTTATCTCAGTTTTAAAAGGTTCAAAAAAGGTGGCATTTTAATTGTGCAGATGCATCAGATACTGTGGAATGAAACTGGATCTTTCCCAGTGAGGGTCATGCTGAAGTTTTCATGTAATGAGAATGACTATGAATCAATTACTTGATACTTCATT
>NW_010317147.1:0-14336 GCF_000700745.2 Antrostomus carolinensis | reverse complement strand
TTCAGCAGTCTTTGTTTCAAAAAGAAACCATTTAAGGCAAAATAAAATCCCAGAGAGGATCATCAAAGGGCTCAACTGAGAACATAAAATACTGTACAATGAAAAATGTCACAAAAGCTTCAATGCCTTAGATATGTATGTGAAAAATTTCAGGCTGAGCCTTCCCACACTATGGGAGGTCATCAAGTAAAGCAGAGTTAGCTCTGTTTATCTCCAGTCAAAGCGACACATGACTTCATTTGGGTTTTAGTCTCATTACTGCTGAAGTGTGAAGTGTCAGGTTAAAAAGACTGCACGCTTTTCACCCATAGGGATTGCTCTGTTTTAATGGGTCGGGTCAGTGCTATGGCTCAAAGCATTGCAAACGATTAATGTTTAGTACATTTTAAACTTCAGTCCCTGAGAATACAAAATTAACCCTGTGGACGTCTGTGACTGGGACTTTTTTGCTATTCATCCATTTCAAGGAATAAAGTGTGCTGGCAATGGAGAGCTGAAATAAAACTAGAAGAACGTCTTTTTCTCAAACCCTATTGTTCTTCACAGAGTGGTCCTGGCAATCTGTGCTTTTGCATCCTCAAAGATTGACAGGGTGAATTATGTTACACAAACATGTCAGTCTTGGACAGTGAGAGGAAAGCAAATGTCCAATCTAGATCAAGCAAGAAAGTGCTGCTGTTTTTTCCCCAAGAGTTTCCTATTTCTCACTTTACCTTCCACATTTCTCATATCACATATTGAAACTTAAAAAAGAAATTAAAACCCCAAAACCCCAACCAATCAAACAAACAAAAAAACCCCACCAAACCAAACCCCCCAAAAGCCCTTATCCAAAAGGGCAGAGATTTCTACCCCATATTCTTTCAATTTTTGTGGCAGAAATTGTAAGACAGAATGTCTTCCTAATGTCCACAGGTTAAAAACGCTTGATGAGCTTTTCTGACATACCACACTATCTCTGGTGACTTTTGGTGGTAGATGTCTAAATTTAATAATTAAGAAATCTATGTGTTCCTGTATCTTGTCAGCAATGTTACTTTCATGGTGGTTTATTATGCCTTCTTGAGTATTAATTATTCAGAAAAGACTGCCTATGGAACTGCTTGATGTACTGCCTTTTTTGGAGTGGCATGAGGACAATTTGCCTTAGTCATAGTTTTAAAGGAATGCAATAGTCTCTGCAGTACAACATCTAAGAGGAACAAATTTTAATGGCTTTAACATTCTTCATTCAGACTTTTTTTTTTTTTTAATCTAGAGTACTGGCACATTTATTTCAGAAAGGCATAGATAATGTCAGCGTTGAGTTCTGTGGCTGTATAAAACAGTGGGATGATGAGTTAAATTAGTGTGTATTGATTTGTGGCTTACTTTTTATATGGTTTAGTAAAACGGAGCAAGATCAATTAAATGCCTTAAAATTTAAGATTAATGTTCTTCTAGATGTATCATCTGTTGAGGTCTTCTCATGGCTTTTGTTGTTCCAGTGTTAAGTGCCAGAGGAAGCATTCTGATCAGCAAGGCCTAATGGAGGGATGTTTCTAAAATAGGATTATGAATCTTGTAAATCTTTGTTTTGGAGACCTTTTCGGTGTCTTGAAGCTGAAGCTAGCCTGTCACAATCTGTTACTCTGAACTAAATGCACCAAATAGCTCAGTTGAGATTCTGGTTTTGAAATTTATTTATTTTTTTAATTGACCATTTGTTCTTAGGAAACAGAAAGGCTAAGAAAGATGTTGGTATTTCCCCCTCACTGCCAGCACCAGAGTTGTCTTTATTTATTTTGAGAGACAGGGAGAATTGGACAATTGGCTGAACCACAGTAACCAGCGACACCCGCTTCTCATTATTTCTGATGCTTCCTTAAACTTTTGAAATCTTGAGACCGTAAAGAAAGCGTTTTTGAAAACCACACAGAATCTGGCAAAAATTCCAGTGCTTTCAAACAATGACAGGATATACACTGTCATCTTTGATCCATACATTGGGAAGGGTTTTTCCCCCTACCCATCCCCACCCTCCTCCTCTTTGCAGTTTAACTTGGACTGTCAGAAGTGGTTTTGGCGTATAACCCTTTGCAGACAGAAATAGATCAGCATCCCCAAAAGCGCTAATTCGGCTGGCAATCCCCAAAATAAGGCTGTCAGTCCTGAGCCTGGCATCCTAGCTTATCTTGGTAGGCTGTGAGATGAAGCGCTTTGTAGCAGATGAGCCATCCTGAGGAGAAGTGGAAGAGCAGCTCTCAAGTTGGGAAAAGAATGCGCAGCATGGTGGTTGTTTTTCTTTGTGGTTGGGTGCAGGCAGAAGAGGATGAAAATGTGGTTCGGAAATCAAATGCAGTCAACCGCTGTTCTCCTCGGAGGACTGCACAGAAAGTGCATATGTGCAGGAGACACTGCTGACCACTGACCACATCCCACTCACCACCCGTTAGGGATTTTCAGAATCCATAAGCAAGCCAATGGCAAGAGATTTTTATCTTTATTTTTTTTTCCTGAGGAGCGATTTATTGTGAGTATCTCTTCTAAGCTTTTGCAGCTGGTGAGTTGGGTTTATAGCTAAATTTGAGGCTTCATCTGGGCTGGGAGGGGGTGGGAATAGTAGGAAAAGGTTCAATAGACAAAGAATGGGGAATTTATACTGGGCATTTGCAAGCTCTTCCTGGGGTTTTAAACTATTTGTAGACCTAAATCTTGGATTCAGCTGCTTTTATGGAAGGGGTTTTGTCTTCTCTGTTTTCACTCAACCCCCAGCTCTTTGAGTACAGTTTTAAAAATACTGTATTGAATAGTCTCCGTTTTAAAATGTTTTATTTCGAAACATAGTTGGCTGTGTCTAGGCAGGTGGCTTAACCCTGTTCAACTCCAACATGTCATTTGTAGAAGCATGTGTTGAACTCACTTAGAACTTGCATTCAGAGGTTGAGCTCTGCTCCCCTGGGAACGGGGCCAGTGCTCCCAGCCCACGTCCTGGCACTCATGGCATGCCACGGGACTGCACGGAGTTGGCAGAGCGTGAGTCGCCCTGAGCTTCCATGAACACTGGTGTGGCTGGTCAAGCTTCTGGAAACAGACTTCCATCAGCCCTCTCATTAGCCTTGCCCACGTGTATGAGGCCAAAATCCTCATTTTCACTTTCAGAAGCTTTCAGAGCTCTGTTGATTCTGTTCAGTGTGCTTTTCAACTGGCTTTATGTATAATGTAAAAAACCTTTTCTCCTTGCCCAACTGTTCAAAGCTAAATCTGACATGCAGAAGTTGGTGTTTCCAAAACTCTCATTCCCTTGATGAATCTTTGTGCTTGGTAAGAAGAAGCCAGAACCTTGCCACCACTCTCCTGGTGCTGCAGGTGAATTTGCTGGGGGTGACTAGGGAACGAGTAACTTGTTTCCCTCCCTGACTTTTCAGGGTGCTAGAGAGAGGGGCACACATAATGTCCTCTTAGTATGGAGGACATACCTAATGTCCTCTCAGTATCTCACCAGCCATCTCTGACATTGCAGCCAACTGCTTCTACAGTAAAAAGAAGGACCTGGTCTGTGACCACATTTTTTACACTTACATTTGTAATGTAGGTAGAAGTGTAGCAAGTGCTGAATAAGCAGGGTGGAGAGCAGATATTTTTAAGAGATGAAATAGATTTTGAGCTAAACAGATGATGCAGTATTTGATCATGAGATGTGATTTTTATTTTCAAGTCTCTGAATGTCTGCTACTATACCTTGTGATGTGAATACTATTTCCTGCCAATGCAAAACTTTTGTTACAGTGTTCTGCTATCTATAGGAATGCAAAATGAACTCTAAATAAATGGAAACTTTCTATTACCTACATTAGACCAAAAAGCAGATGTCAGTCTTTAGTTGGTGGAGGTGAACAGCCAAATAAAGTTCAGCCAATTTTATTGGGAAATGAGGAAAATAAAGTAGAATATTTTCCAGCATTAAATCACCTTGCTTGTCCAGCACACTACTAGTATTAAAAATATAGATTTGTTACAGATGCCAGCAAAATATTTAATCTTGTAGAGAGAAAAGCATTGTGAGGAAAGCTACAAAATAATTTACATTCTAGTTTCCCTAGGTCTTTCCAAGGTGTTTTTTTTTTTTTTAAAAAAAAAAAAAAAAAGCAAATAGACTTTTGTTTGTTTTTATGTCAGAAGCAAATACCTGCAATTGGTCAAATAACTTGGAGAGAAGTTACTTTGTGGAAAGGGGTTTTCATGAGACTCTTAACCTACCTACGGCTGGTTTGTGAAAGGTGTGGCTATTACATCAGTTAATGAAATAACTTGTCCTACAGAGCTTCTAGTTGAGGGACGCTGTTTTGACTGCAGTACTTCAAATAAGACTGTCAGGTATGGTTTTGGTTGAGCCTTCTTGCCCAGCCTTCTGTGTTTCTGGTAACTGTTTAAGCTCAGCTGAGTGCTTTGTGAATTATCTGAAATGGCTTAAGTGTACTTCTGGATTCTACCTTCCAACATTAATACCAGCAGCCTCCCCTGAAACTAGACAGGCTTCCCCAAACACTCTTCTCTTTCCATGCTCTGACCTCTCTGATGGGCAATTTCACACAATGTGGTGGAAGCACTGCCACCCACCCCAGGGATTTGTATAATGTTGGGCTTATATCACCTGATAAACCCTACCTGTGTCTCTGGAATGGACTTTTTTGAGTGTATCCATAAGAGAAAATACACATGGTGCTCCATGCACCACCACAGAGAGGACTAACAGGTCTTAATGGTGGTGACGGTATTTCTACCTGTTGTGTCTTGAAATCCAGTGGTACCACCATACAGCCCAATGCTGTTACACTTTTTGGACAAGGGATTGGTGCTGTTCTGGAGGACCTGATCCTCATAGCATTCTGCTGCTTTATTGATCTGCTCTCTCTGTGGGGGTGGAACTGTCCTCAGTGAAGACAGCAGCCCAAGGGCACACCCAACACTGCTGCTAGGGTCACAGATGGGATTGGGTGGGCATTTTGGAACAAAAATTTTGTTTTCTGCTGAAAAATACAGTTTTGTTTGAAACAGAAGAATTTCTCAGGAGCAAGATGATTTCATTTAAAAAAAAAAAAAAAAAGGAGTTAACTTCCAAATAAATTGAGGTGAAATTAAGCCGTTTGTGGCTTTTTATCTAGTGCTTTCTGTTTTCTTGCATGTTCGATTTTTTATGTACTGTTAGCATGAAAATTCTTGCTTCAGCAAAACATAATTTCAGTATTTTTGGTGCACTAGATTAACTTTGTGATGTTTTGGTTCCAGTCTAACATTATACAGCATCCACTTGGAAGTGTTGGTGTTTTGGAAATGGAAGTTCTCTTTCTAGCCTTATCATAATCCTGGGCCTTTTTAAGATGACTAGGTGTGTTCCTGTGAGCTTCAGCTTTTAATGCTTACCTGTAAGACATCTAAACCATGATGGTATCTGTAAAGTTTGCAAAGAATTTCAGATAGGAAGAAAAATAATAATTTTTTACTGCTTATTCAGTAATATTCCTTATTGAAGTTCTGTTTTCTAGTAATGTGGAAATCAAGCAAGATCATTAACGTTTGTAGCAAAAGTGGCTGCGTTGGAAGGGATTCTGAGAAGCAGTTTCTTGCCATTGCTTAATGCTGGTACATTTGAGCTTGTAAGGTGTATCTCTTTGGAAAAGGAATACAGGGTGGGGAAAGAAGTAATATTTGTTCTGTTCTGAATATAACATATATCTGTCCAAGAGACTTTTGGTTCAGCCAATATTGGTTATTTAAGAGTGTGCAGCCTTTCAAGAACATTCTGTCTTAAGAAGAAAACTAATCCACATCAGGAAATACAACATTAAAGCTGTGTGTATAAGAAATACAAGTCTTTGAGGAAGGGTATAACGAAAATATACTCCACAGCCTTCCCTGAGCTGTGCAGAAATGCAACTTTAGCCTTGTCTCTTGTTCTGCCTGTAGGTCACCACCAATATGGAGCACAGAATGTTAACCTGAGAGCTGGCAATTTGTATGTATTATCAGATAGCAAATTTTAGGGCATTTTGCTGTATTAATTTTTCTCAGTTGTAATTTTGCATCTGTTTACCTGTTTTGCTTCTGTTTTTATAGGACTCCTGAGGTCCCGCTGTGGCATGGGTAAAGTTGCTCACACAGAGGCAATCTATAGAGATATTTTATATTAAAGTAGCAAAACTGTTTTGTTTTGTTTTTTTTAATTTGGATTGAATCAACTTGTACTTGATTTCATCCTTAAATATGTATTAATTTGGAAAGTTCATCAGTGCACACTTTGCTGTTAGCAATGTAACCAAAATAAAAGGGCCTTAACAAGTCCTTCTAAACTTGTATTTATTTATGGATAGACTAGCTCCTGATTTATCTTTTCTCTATCCCATCAATTCTGAAAGCAATATGCATTTAAAAATGGATTTTAACAGGGAGGATGGGGTAAAATCTAGTTTATTTTGGAGATGCCTTGCAAACTTAACTATAAAGCTGCCACAGATAAAATACTAGATGAGGGAGAAAGAGACTCTTCCTTCACTCTGTTCCTTTTCACTTTATCCAGAAAAGTGTCTGAGTGGGCTTTCCAAGGTGCCTCAAGACCAGTGACCGTGGTCACTTTGGCAGACACTGAGTTTGGGGTAGCGTTTCCATGGTCTGGCCTTGCTATGGAGTGAAAGTGGTGGTGATGGCACGAAGGACAGTGCTGGGAGCTGGGGCTCGCCATAGGGGCTCGGTACCTTTGTGTTGAACAAGGGAAACAAAACAAACGTTGTTTAATTTGCAGGGCATTCAAGTCCTCCAATTGCCCCTGGAAAGGTGCAGAGCAGCAGCAGTCTGTGTGCTGAGAGGGTTCTCCTCTTGAAGGCAATTAAAGACAAGGGAGGCTGTAGGGGAACAGAGCTCCCATGCCAGAATTCAGATTTGGGTGCCTCTTCAAAGGTTTTCCATCACACTTTCTTCTGTGTGCAGAGGACAGTAGGCTTTTTAAATTTTATTTGGATTTGTTTGTTTGTTTGTTTTAAATTAAATAGCTGTACTGTTTCAGATACCTATCTGAAGACTTTGATATTTACACTTTGTAATCCCACAGCACCCAGAGGGGATTTTTGTGACACACTGAGCCAAATCAAATATGACTGTGGTAAATCACAGGTGGTAATAACCTTATCTCAGGTCAGTCAGGCTGTCGGTTATCAGACCACTGCCCATACCCTGTGTCTTTTTGGGTGAGATACAACTCAGGTAGGTCTTACAGCAAATGATGCATTGGATGCTGGATAACTATCCCAGCTGCTGTCACTGCATCGGTGCTGCTCTTGCCACCACGAGCAGATATGAAGAAACAGCAGAAAGGTGATGGCAAAGGAAAAAAGCTTTTCATAAAATTGAGTGAGAAATATGAAGTTGAAATATGTACTCAAGAAGGTTTGTATCAGCTTTGCTGTTGTTGAGCATTAGCTTTTTTTGTATTTATAATAAAAGCTAGTCTTCAAACAGCAAGATTTCTACCCACTAAAAATATCTCATTGTGGGTTTTTTGTTTTCCCTAATTGAAAAAAACACAAAAACAAACCCCAAAACAGAATCCGTAATATTAAAAGCATAATTATTAGAAAAGTGTTTCTAATGGAAATACTTATTAGAAAATATATTGTATTTAGCAGTATTTTTTTATGTCTTTGGCCTTATCAGCCTTGTCTACAGTAGAAACTGAGAGTTCTGTTTCACCCAGACTCTTTCTGGCTCAGCCTAATGCAGAGTTGCTCAAGCTTTTGATTTTTTCCACATGGTCAAGGCAGAAACTTTGTCCCATACAAAAGGTTTTTCTAATGGTGGATGGAAAGATCTTCTAACACTTTGAATGGATGCTATCCCCAATAAGATAAACCTTCTATCTAACATATTTTCCAGCTCAGATTTTCCTCTGATGGAAAGATACCAAGTGATTCTTTCCATGCATTTGGGTAACAGGGTAAGAAGTAATGTTGCTAGAAACTCTTCAGGATCTTGACATACAAAGGCATTATTATTTGGGGTTTTGTTTTTTTTTTAATGTCTTCAGATGAAAAGTGTGGGTCAGAAAGAGTCTGTGAGGTTATATACATCATCACCTCGCTGAGACATCAAGCATGTGGAATTCTATATTGCAGTGATTATGCTTTAAAGAATGCCCAAAAGAATTCTCCTCAGCTACCCAAACAAGTGCACGTACATCAGGTAGCCCCAGGTCTTCAGAAAACAAACAAAGTAGTCCACCAAAAAACCCCTCCTTGGAATTGACCTATTTCCTGTAATTTTCTAACTAGTGTAAAGTAGCCAAAATCTGTGGTCTAGACTGGTTTGTTCTGCAGATTTTTTTTTTTCTTGGGGATTTACAAACCACAGAGAGTTGGAAAGGATCAGAATAAATATTTGCTCATGCACCTACTGATTAGAGCTTTCAAAGTCCCCAGTCTTGTTCCAACACACATGTGAGCGTTGGCATTCACGTAGGTTAGGTAAATACAAGGGGTTTCCACTCTACCCGCTTCCCCCCCTTCCTCAATTTCAGTTGAATGGAGACAACACTTTACATGTGGTGTGTTTTTCTTTTGGTATCCCGCAGTGTTTTCTGCCTGGCAATTCTCTGAGAGACTGTTATTGTACCAGAGAGCACATTTTTTAGAATCCTTTTTATCCCCCTCCCTTAATATCAAGCCTATTATTACTCATCTTGGAGCGCTTCATCACTGCTGTTTCTGAGTTGGAGATTTCTCCAAGTATGATAGCAGCTGCAGCTAATAACATCAATTATACAACATTTAGGGTCCTGTTCTCCTATTTTGACTGGAGGAAGTTCTTTACTAGGACATGCTTTATAATTAATTGCATTTTTTCTGTATGCAAACATTATATAAAGCTGTCTCTACACGAGAATGGTGGTTAGAACATTCATTCACGCAAGCCACAACCCCACTTATTAGGGTGGTTTAGTGTGTTGGGGGTAAAAATGATTTAGTAAATGTGTATTCAGAAGAGATTTGCTTGTCGGATCACTCTGCTAGTAGTCTGTATGTTGGTAAAGAGAGTGCGCTGAGGTGCTCACCTGATCCAAACTTTCTAATGGTTGATGATTTTCTTATTAAAACACAAACAAAAAAGGAGTAGGTATGGCAGCTGTCTCCCTGGAGTCTTGCTAACACTGTCAGATCTATAGCACTACCATCCTGCAGTTACTTTAAAAAAGATTTTTTAAAGACTTTTTTTTTTTTTTAAAAAAAAAAAGGCAAATTTTTTGTAAGCAATGTACTCGCCACTGAGTCATAAACTAAAATCTGTGTCTGGTAAATTCAGCTGTTGACAATATTAAAAACACTTTAGGCACAACAAAAGAGAAAAGACATATTTTAAGACCCAAATTTGAAATTGCTTATGGGTATTTATTTAAATAAATCTCTCTCTATATATATTGATCTTTACTAAAAGTTGGAAGAGTCATGATGTTTTTCTCCAAGGATGGCATGTGACCAGCCAAGGCAAGAGAGGAGGGCATTACTGAGAGGGAAGGAGCGGAAAAATAAAATCAGTGATGACAAGGCTGGATTGGGTGTGGCAGAGACATGCTGGGATAGCCAAACAGCCGGGACATGAATCGCAAAGAGGGAAGATATAGGAGCCAAATGTCCAAAAATTAATTTATGGGCAAGCAGCTCTGTTGAGAATTTTAACACCTTTTGTTCATTTTAAATTCTGTCTCCCAGAACTTGATAATTTAAGGAAAAGGGTCAAGATAAACTGAAAGCCAGAAATGCCTACATACCGCATTGGTTTTTAAACCAGCGGGGTTTATTAATTTCCTATTTGTTAACCTGAGGACTTTTGGAGCCAATTTATGTGCTGTTACTTTAAGACCATTTGTATGTAACTTTGATTTTTAAATGCCTAGAGCCTAAGGATTGCTTTGTGTATTTAGTGAAAGTGAGAGGGGAAAAAAAAGAAGGGGAAAAAAAAAAAGAAGGGAAAAAAAAAGGTAGAACTTGGCAGAGGCTGTCCCTTTTCCTGCTGGATGTTTTTCAGGTGAACTACCCAGCTATGCTACTGTATTAAAGTCAGGCCAACAATGTGGAACTAAGGATTATTCCACAAATCCTGTTTTAATAGTTCTTTTAATGGTATTTTTCCTCAAGTCTTACTTTTTCCTGGGGATTTCCTACCCCGATCAGGATCCGATCTTTCCCAAAGCATTGCATCTCCCTGGTTTTTGACCGGGCTGTGCACTGTGCTCCGCAGCCGGGATGAGGAACTGTGTCCCCCATGGCCCCGGTGCGGGGCTGCAGCCGCCGATGGCTTTATCAGATGGACAGAGACATTCCAAGTATGCTTCTGGTCACTGGGGGATATGGGAATATAAAAAATAATGAAAAAGGAAGGCTTAGAGAAAGGCTGTTAAGCAAATCAAGGTGCTTTCTTATTTTCTTATTTTCTTATTTTATTTTTTTAAAGGGTGAAATTTTTTACCCCTACGCAGATTGTTAAAGCTACGTGATGTCATTTTCCTTTCTTTTTTAAAACTGTGTTTGGAGAAGCTGAAAGGCTGCAGGTTAGGTAAAACTATTAATGACCATTTAGTGACCTCTGCTCCAACCGCCCACAGCGGCTGCAAATTTTTAAATGTCTTGACGGCTACTTGGCTCTCCACAGCATCGTTATATTGGTTGACAGCAGATGAGATTTCAGAGGAAAAAAAGTCACTTCCTAGATCACACTCTGCTGTCATGGCCAGTGGGCAGATTAAAAAAAATCAGATTTCAGTGGTTTGGTAGGGCAGGAGACCTCTGTTTACTTGACCAAGGCACGCCAGGAGCTCTCTCTGGTTGCCACTGGCCACATCCTTCCTGCAGGCTGTATGGATGGCAAATGTGCTCGGAGCTCGTCTTGCCTAAACCAGGGTCCAAGTAGTGCTGGGCACGGGCTAGCACCATGGTGCTTGCTAAGAGAAGGCTCTGGGGATGTACGGGGTATGCTTACCCCGTTATTCTCCTTTTCCACAGGCATCTGCTCTTGGTGGGTGCAAGGCAGGGGGCAGGGAGCTTTGGTTGGAGCTGGCATGGCCCGTCCCATGTAAACGCAGCTCTCCTGGAGGAGTGTGAACTGGGGGAAATGTGCTTGGTGGGCATGAAAGGTGACATGGGGCAAGTGTGGGGAGAGAGCTTTGCAAGATGTTATTTCCTCGGAGAGAGGGACAGTAACCTCACATTGATATAATCACTGTAAAATATTCTGGGATTTCTGTCTCTTGTTAAATTTTCTATAGTTTTCATGGTTGCAGCTCATGTGCTTCCCAGACGTGTGAGGGTTGCACAGTGAGATCCCCTAAGGGGCTTCATGGACTGTCTGCCTGGACTGGAGAAGGCTGTGCAAGTGGTGAGACTTCCCTTTTTCTTCTTACATCCTTCTTTTCTTGTCCTTCACTCTCCTTCCCAGCCCTTTAATTTGGCCCTGTGAGAAGAGCATGATGAGGAGCAGGGTTGTGTGCACACTGTGGGCAATCAGGCTTCTCCTTACCTGGTGACAAGAGAAATAGCAAGTTTAGCAAGGGTGCTCTGGTGTTTCTGTGTAGCCTGACATCTTCCAAGGCTCTGACTCTTCCAGTTGTCACAGAGTTGTCCTGGTGCCGTGGTGGTGCCTGAACCCCGGAGTGGTTGGGAGACTCCTGTCCTGGTGATGTACTGGAGCTGCTTCCTCCAAATCAGTGTGCTGAGCTGGCACGTGGTAAACGGAGGGAGGGAGGGGGTTCACTTCCAAACCACGATCCTCCTTCAACAAATATACATGACCAGGAATAACAGTCTTTAAAATATTTCATATTTCCTCAAACACTTTGCTCTCCTCAGTCTTCAGAGCTGTGGCGTCTTCTCACCTTGACTCTCCCGGAGAGCATTTGCTCTGTTAGCCACGTTGAAGGTTGGGACCTTGTGGCATCTCCAGACCATGATTTTACTCTTTTTATCCCTGCTGTCTCTTTCTGCCCTCCTTAGGTGCGGGGCTTCCTCCTTTCTCATGTCTTTTCTATTCTCTGTCCAATACCAAGTCTGGTGTCCGTGCTCTCTCACAGAGTGCCCTGCCAGTTCCCCACAGCCCATGCTCTTTGGTGGTCCTTTGGCTGGATGCTGCTTCATGCAGTCATTTAAAATTGGAACACTGTGTAAAACACTAAACAGTAAATAAGTGACACGACAGCGATTCGTGGTGTCCGCTGGAGTCACAAGTCATGCCAGGGGTGCTACCACGACAGTGTGGCGGTGTGGGCTTTGGGACAGTACGACAAGCTCTGAAATGTGGATGATTTTTTCTGTCTATCGGTGTCTCGAGTGCTGGATTAAACCTTTTCAATAATTTCTAAAACTGTAAGTGCTCTAGGCAGTATTTTTACAGGGAATGATTGCACTGTGTTCAGGAGATATCTTTCTCAGCGGGGCTATTAAATGAAAAGCTGAAACCTGCCTGAGAGATGAGTGCTCAACAAAAGGAAAGTGTGCAACTTCAACTTAACTTGCAAACATTTTTATGTTGCCTGCTTTCCTACTTGCTGCTGGTTGATTCACCATCTTACTGGTAAACATAAAACCTCCCCTGTGAAAAAAGCAGAGAGGGAAATGCCCATAAATTAAAAAAAAAAAACAAAACAAACCAACTTTCCCACTTTGCACAACGTCGATTTTGAAATTTAACTCAAACATGCCAGTGAATTGGTTTGGAGTGCCTTAAATTCCTGGGGAAGGGGGGGATAATTTTGAGAGATGATGCGAGAATAAGCCAGGCAACTGCTACACCATTTAAAAAAAATCCTGAAAACGTTTCCAGACCCAGTTGGTGCACCTGGGGCAGCTGCGTGCTTTCAGGGAGCTGCATGCTGTGCTGGTGGCCGTGCCAGCAGGAAATGTGGCGTGACCTGTGGTGAGCCTGGAGGGTGGGAAACGCCGTGAGCAGAAGATTTCCACGGGTGGCTCTGAGTGTCCCAGGCAATTACTGTGTGGGCATGGGCACAGGAGCAAACATAAAGCCAAGGGAGCAAACAGGAGTGGTGGGAGCATCCTCTTCCCTCCACGTGCCTAGCTGTGAAGCGATTCCTGTTGTGTGTCCCTGCCAGCAGGCTGACAGCATCACCGTCCTCCCCAGACGCTGGGTCTGCGTGCAGGAAACCTGGCTGTGAAGTAGAAATGGCTTTTTGGAAAGCATAGTATTATTTTAATCATAAACTATTTGGAAACTCCATACAGAAATAGCTTCAGATCACTTCTTCCAGAGGGGTGTTTTTGGAGTCCAGGGTCTTTATCAGCTTCTCAGTGGGAACAGCATTAATATTGCCACAAAAATGTGAACAGTAGTCTCTTTGATAAAGCACTTTGGCATCTCTTAAGCAGAAAGATGTTTTGTTTTCCTAAGATACAGGACTGTTTTCAGTGCAGGGACCTGCCGTATGTGCCAGCATATGGAAAGAAAATACTAGTTTTGTTCACATTTGTGTTCAGAAGCTGTGGGGAGGGGATGAAGGAGGTGACTGCCTTTGCAGCTGCAAAGTGATCTCTGTTATTGCAAGGGGGACAGCACAGGAAGCCCAAAAGTGAGTGTCTGGTGGTGGAGATGCCGGTGGCCTGCAGTCAGCTCCCTGGAGAGCTCTCTGCAGAAGGCTCTTCTCATCCTCCTCCTCCTTCTTGCCTTTGCTTTAGCTCTTCCCATCACGTGCTGGAGTGTGGCTGGTCCCCACTGCTGCCTGCCTCCCAGTGTAGGATGGAAAAGCTTTACTGGCCATACAGTAGGCATCTTTGTGGATACTGTGAAAATGCCTTTTAGTACTTGCTAGTGTCCCGTGGGTATTATATATTTGGTTAGTGCATTATGTTGATTTTTAGGCTGCCTTTGGTTCAAGAATCCTGAAAGGAAGCTGTTGTGCAACTGTTTTAATCTGATTTTACAAGCTGATTCCAGCTTGATTCCCAGCACAAAGAAACAAAGAAGAGCTCAGTTGTATTTTTCATCCAAAAGTAAAAGGCCCTCCTCCTTTGAAGATCTTCTGTAGAGTGTTATGTTTAGAGAGTGATTTGCTATTGTTTAAATTTAATCTCCATAATTACATTGGGATTGGATTAATGATGGGTTATTTTTCTGAGTCATTCTTTTCTGGCGCTCACAGCTATTGAGCATAAAGCCAGGTCTTCATCGGATGTAAACTGGCATTGCTCCACTGAAGTTAGTGGAATAATTCCACTTTATATTGTGGCAGACCAGATGGGATATTGTAGCTGTTTCAAAGAAAGCACCCTTTTGGAATTTGCCCTTGATTATTATTATTATTATTATTA
>NW_010317146.1:32574-44461 GCF_000700745.2 Antrostomus carolinensis | reverse complement strand
GGGTGGGGGGGCAAGGGGGGTGTTAAAGGACTGTCATCTAGTAAGCAGCTTCTGATCCCAGCCATGAGGAGCCTGTATTAGATATAACATTGGATAGTCCAGGGGAAACTGAAAATTTTCAGGGTTCAGACTTCATGGGATGTTCATTAATGAAGCAGAACCCAATTCCATGACACCGGGGTTTTTTTGTTTGGTTGGGCGGGTTTGTTTTGTTTTGTTTTAATTTCACATTAGGTTGATATCAAGTGTGACAGAATTTGATTACCATTGAATTTTACAGTTGTATTGTTTTGACTTCAGAGATGTAAATTGCTGTTTGCATTCACTTGCCAATCTCCAAAGAACAATCATGCCTTTTTGTCAAAACAAGTGACTTTATTGAGCTCACAGATCTTCTCTTAGGCCTTTTGCCCTACCCTAATAATGAGCAAGTAATTATCAGGGCAGTCTAAACACGATGAAGTTTTCACTGTAAATGATGAATTTCCAACTGATTTGTGCTTCTTTTAAGACGTTATAGACTCTGGTTATACTGAGCCAGATAATTAAGGAATGATGACTTATTCAGGGTCCCAACATAAAGACTGAAGTGAATCTGGAAGCAGCTGCAAGACATTCTGGCTCTGAAGTCCTCAGGTCCAAGCCCCAAAATTTATCCTATCTTTCCATTATGGCAGTTTAAGAAAGCTGGGTTTAATTCCCTGACAAGAGAATTGGCTACTAAACAGGATGAATCCTAACATAGATTTCAGGAGTAGTCCTAGTTAGTGACTCAAGTTGTTATACTCCCAGACCTTCTGAGCATAAAAAAGTTTTTGTGGGTTTTTTTATTATTATTATTCAAACAAAAATTACTCAGAAAATTACTCATCAAACATGGCACTACTTGTTTGCCCCTGCTCTTGGTAGATATCATAACCTGATGACCTCACACAGACAATTTTAGGTTTTAAAGCATTATCTGAAATAAGACAAGTACTAATCTATCTCTGTGCAATAGACTGATAGATCAAAAGCATGGTATAAATTATGCTATTATTTAAGGTACTTTTTCTCAGCATAAGAAAAACAATCTATAATCCCTAACAATTAAGCCAACACATTTTTGTTATTTCTAGGGGAACTGTGGAAAATTATGACAATCATGGAAATATGTTACAATCTTATATATCAGAGCAGAACACAGTCCAAGTGATGTTAATATTGCCCAAAAAACTATATTCCTGTTCTCCAAATAACATTCTTGTGCTGGTGTATAGTAACCAGTGCAAAAATTCAATTAAGTAAGAATCATATATCTATGCTGAATTAGTGACAGATTTGAATGCAAATTCAGCTCTCCAAGAAAAACACCCTCCTAAACTCGCCTTCCACATATGTTTATATTTCTGCTACAGGTAAAATTCCAGCAAAGATCTGTGAAGTGCATTGAAATCCACTCCATCCTGGTTTTGATGAGAAAAGCAAAATAGAGAGAACACTGCTGTACTAACAGAAGCGTCAGTACACAGATACTCAGCATCACATTATGTTGAAATCTACCTAGGTGGTCTTGCATTAATTTGTGTGCTTGTACCACTCTACTGAGGCCTCAGGTGCAAGCTATGTCAGCCCCCAAAGCATGGTCCACTGGTGTTTGGATGGACAGTAGAGGGAATCTTTGTTTAATATCTTAATTTCTGGGGGAAGTCCAAGGTTGAGTGATACAGGCTGCTGCTGCTACTACACTGCCCACAATGTATTTGTCTTTCAGTGATCTGATCCCCCTCCAACTTTTACCTCTTACCTCTCTTCTTGCCTTGAATAGTATGTCAAGGCAACTTTGTGATTGATATAAGGTTAATAAGGTTATTGCACAGAAGGACTCTGTAAAAAATTAGTCTCCAGCCTAGGTTAAGGAAAAAGGAAAATGACAGGAAAAGAGAAAAGAAAAATAGAATAGAAAACAGAAATGACTTTGAAAACAGGAGTTACAATAGCCTCCTTCTACATTCATGATAACAAAGTTTGCCTGTTGACAGGCTTCTGCTAAAGACATTCCCTCGCACAATGTGGCCAGCATAATTACACTGTGAAGCTTCAGCACTCTTTAACGGGTGGCATTATTAGAAATTATAACTTACAGTCATGGTGAGCTACAATATAACGTCTGACAAGTCATTAATTTGTGTCACTACTTTCCTGACAGGCCTTTGGAAACAATACATAAAGAAACAAGCCATTTTGGGAGGGAAAGTGTGAACTCAAGACGTTACATTTTCAGGAATACCTGGAGGAAGTCTGTTTGCAGCCTGTGGTAGAAAAGATTATTAAACTACCAAATCATGTAACTTGCTCCCTTATACTGGCTGCCTTTGCCACAGAATATTTAGCAATAAAGAGATCAGAGTGAGAACTTATAAACTTTGCTTTAATGTAAGAAATTTCTCACCCTGTAAAAGGGTCTATTTGCTATGTCCTCAGATAAACTGAATAAAAAATAATGAACTCTGAGGAGAACTTACTAGGGTAAGGTAAATTCCCGAAAAGTGCAGCTCCAGGATAAGCTAACTTTAATTTGTTTGTATTGCTTAGGAGAATGAAACACGATTGCAAAAGCTAAAAGAGAGAATAAGAACAATTTTGTGGTTGATCGGGAAGTCTGATTCTATTCTTGCTGTGATGCAGATTTTTTTAAGTGACCCGTGGAAAAATTACCTAACCTCTTGATGCTGCACTTTTCCCCACAGAATAAGGCTAATTCTACTTCCTTGCTGCAGAACTGTGTTACTCTTTATTGTTTGGAATGCTCTCAAAAATCTTGAGCTGAAAGGGCAAAGGTAGAGTATTTTTGTTGCTATAGAAGAAGAGAGTAGAAATGAGAGCCGAAGTTGAGCCCTGAGGAGCTCTTTCCTATCCCAATGGACCACGTCTGCTTCTAACATCCATTCAGGGAGGTAGGGCTTTAGAGACAGTGGCAAGGTCACACTTTCCACATGTTCTCTTTGGTATCTTTTTTGTTCTGGGAAGCACACATACCCTTGAGAAAGTAATTTTGCCTCAAAATTACTTTCACTGTTACAGACAGAACAGCAGTTTGGACCCAAGTAACCCCACCTACATCAAAATCACACCTTTAACAATCATTTTTGAGACCACAGATGTGAACAAAAAAGGCCTTTTGAAGAAGTTTGAATTAAGCTATGTCCTAAACTCTAAGTATCTGCAGAGAAAACTGTCAAACTTGACTAGGGTACATAAAGGCCTAATTTCAGGAGCAGTTGCACTAGCACTCCAAACTGTCCATTTTTTTGAGCAACCTGGTCTAGTGGAAGGTGTCCCTGCTGATGGCAGGGAGGTTGGAACTAGATGATCTTTAAGGTCCCTTCCAACCCAAACCATTCTATTATTCATTCTATGATTCATTCTATGATTTCCACCCTCAGTTAGTTCACTAAGAGTCCGGTTTGCTTAGCTCTGTAGTCAGTGTTAACTTTTTCCAGGCCTAGTGTCACTGAAATCACAGCTAAGTAGTAAGTTAGGATTCGCCATGCATCAAGACTGGTACTCTGTTGGAGACAGGCTGCAACAGGTGAAGAAGTTTCCGTCTCCAGCTCTCACTGTTCTTGGGTCATGTGTAACTGAATCAACACAAACAGTTTAGCCTAAAGATAATGATTTAACTCCCACCCACAAACAAACTACACTCCCTGAAGTGTAGCAGTATTAAACATGAACTACACAAAATAGAACCCAATTAACTCTATGCTAACCATTGTGATAGTACCCTAAATTAATGAAGTAGCTCTGCCTAGATCTTCCCTTTAATGAGCTCCCTGAAGAAAGAACCAGGGTTCTTAAATTTAAAAAGCAAGTTTATACTAGAGTAACATCGAGAATATCTAATTTTAAATAAAGAAAATTCATATTGATTATGCCAGAACTAAATAAAAAAAAATCTTTTTATACAAGTTTCCTCATGCCCAATGTGTCATTAAAGCTGGAAACTACACCTCAGGCTTGGTTTTAGGTAACTGAGAGACTTCCTGGGTCCCCTAGGAAGGTTCTCTTCTATCACCTTTAAAACCTGTCTCTCTGCTGTTTCAGCCATCTTCACTTTCTGCTTGTCTCCAGGCTGCCATCTACACACTGGGACCCTAACTTCTGCCTCCCATACCCTCTCGCCCCCTAGACAAGACTCTGTTCTTCAGGAAAAGGCTTATTTTTCCTATTTTTAGGAGAGTCCTAGTACTCAAATTAGATTATTTAAAGAAATACTGCATAAAATCAGGAACAAACAATTCAGGCATGCTTTTTACACTATCAATGCAAGGTTAAAGATGTAGAAGAGACTTGCCCATTACAACTGGAATGCTGATGTCAAAAAAAAAAGAAAAAAGAAAAAAGAAAATAAGCAAATGGGACAGTGAGCACATCATAGCCTAAAGTCTAAATTTATCATGTAAACCTGAGAGATTGCACATTGGATTTGTTTTCTTGTTAGATTCAGAAGAACAGCACTGAACTTAAACTGCTCTTATATTTCACTTGAACAGCTGAATGTAGAAATAAAAACTAACCTAACTTTTAATAATGGATGCTATAAACAAGGTTATAAAAGTCAGAAAAGAGTTACTCTGGAAATGAAATATTAATAATAGGAAATAGCAATCTCAAACAAATTCTTTTCCTGTGCCCAAGACTCCTACATGACATAAGTCTGAGAAAGACAGGAAGGAGGTGCAAGCATGATACCTGCTATGTAACCTCAGGAGTATCAGTGTAAGTGATGAAAAGACCAAGGTTGAAAGAGTCACTTGTCTCATTACCCAGAGGATTCTCAGATTCTTAGAGAAACAGCAGAACAATTCCCAATTTCCAGACCAGAACTGAAAATTGTCATATATGAAAGGGTAAATCCCTTGTAACAGTAGCAGATTTTCCTATTAGTGCTAACAGAGTAAATTACAATTCTTTTTGTTCTTGATTTTAAGCTTTACCCTCAAAATACACTCTTCCTGCTCCCCACCACTTTTTTAAGCTGCCCCACAGTCTCACTGACTTATTTTGAACTGTAAGCAGATAGGAATTGGTGTGGTAAGAAAAAGGAATGTTATTTCTTCTGGTTCATTTAGTTGTCTGAGATGAGATTGTTTTTCAAACAATTTGACTTTGATAAATAGATACTGTGGACTCAGAACTATAAAATGGCTTAGTAAAGACAGGAAAAGAAGTCTTGTCCTTTCTGAAGGAAAAGCTTAGAGCTTGTGTTCCTTTTGTGCCAGTGCTTTGATGAAAAGGGAAGGAAGTAATCTAAGCAAACCGGAGCTAGAAGCTTCCCATATTCTCTTAACAAGAGCTCCCCTGAATGGCTTATGACACCAAAATCACTGCATATTTTTACTGAAATAAATTGTAGATGGTTGTAAAGCAGTTTTCTAATGCTTTGCAAATGTAAAGGTTTAGGTTATTCTTCCTGGCCAAAATGTATTATCCTAAGTAGATCAGGTAACGGTTTCACTGAAAATATTTATAGTGAAATTATTTGTTTGATGGATTCACTTTCTCTTGAAATATATGGATTTTGAAAATGAACATTTTGAATGGAATAGGTTGGTTTTATATGTTGAATAATTACAATCTGACAGACTGAAATAGAGTGCTAAATCTTATTAACAAAATGACTCTATACCATTCATTTAAAATAGTTTGAGGTGATCAAGCTAACTTGCCAAAAATAAGTTTTGCTAAATGCAATGTATTGAAGTTATGCAAGGCAAAGCTAAAAATACCTGAAAACAATTGCAACTTGCTATTTAACAGCTTAAATAATAAATATAGTCTATGGTCTAAATTTATTGTGATCCTATATGAGAAGTTTTACCTTAATTCTTTCTCTCAACAATTTGAGATAAAGAGACAAAGATGCAAAGGAAACAGGATTTTTCTTATTGTATTTAGTTGCCTTGGAGGTAGATGAAACCCACAGAAGCAGTACTGTGGCAAAACTGGCATAGCTTTTGCTTATACAGTGTATGTGCCAGAGATAAAGTTACTACTCCACAGTTCTCAAAACTTGGCACTTGCATGATGATTAACATGTGATTCAGGTGAGGGCAGGGGGAAGTGGATTCCTTCCAATGCTGAGACTTTTAGGGAAAAAAAAAATAACCCCAAGCATCTAAATGTTGCTATTAGAGACTGATAAAAACAGAATGTATGAATGAAAGAAGTTAAGAGGCAAAAGTAATACAAATAATGCAGAAAAATATTTATGTAGACCTATGCAGAAGAACTTAGAAATAAACATAAATTACATTTGTATTTGTTAACTCTGGAAATTTAATTTAAAAATATTGCATCAAAACTACGTAAGAAAAAAGAAAAGATCAAACTAAAAGAAAATTCGTGTAAATCAAATTGGTATCTGTCAACTATTAATCCCAATAAACTACTGGCTAAACCAAAGTTCTGGTTTCTGAAGAGTTTGGTAGGTATTTCGCTACGTATTTTTAGCTAAAAAATGAGTAACATTCCCTTAGAATATTAACACCTTAGAGTAAAATTAAATTAATTCTGTTACATATTTAATATCAGTGAAAAATTCCAATACACCTAAAGATCATCCTATAAAGATGGAAGCCTACATATGCAAATACCTGTTAGAGAAGAATCAGTCTGTACTTTTACAAATATATGGTATTAGTGTCATGCTGATTACCTTGCTATCATAATACCTATCTCACCGATCAATATTTGAAACTTATCAAAGCTTGTTTTTAGGATTAGTGTGGCTTTACTCTACATGTTGTTATCAAAGGAAAAATTGGATCTTCACCCCGAGGTGTTCAAAATCTAACAACTGGATTTGCTTTGAATTCTATTTACGCTGAACAGCTCTGCCGTGCATAAGATGTCCAAATTTTGCAGATAACATATTGTAAATGAGCCGAGATCAAACTGTCAAACAAGATAATAATGGAGAAAGTGAACCAACATTAGAGCAGGGAAGAAACACAATCTGTGTTAAAACATCTTTTCTTAATTATACAGTTTGCTTCGCTTTGTACTTTGTCTTAAGCGAAAACAAGACACAGTGCATAAATCAAAAATCAACATGGAAGGGAAATGGAGACCACTTTACAGGAGCAGATGAGCAGAAAGAAAGGACTAATTCAGGTGTAAGGCAGAGCACAATGGCATAAGGACCAGAAAAAAGAGTAAGAGTGGGATTAGAAATGGTAAAAAACAGGAAAAACTAATATTTAAGCAAAGGCCCATACAAGCATGGCTCTGGGGTTGTGACTTTTGGTTTTATTTTACTCTCACTTTTACATCTGGTCTATAACCGGGTGAATTGATTAAATTAGTGCAATTACAGGTGATATACATCCAATGTGAAAAGTGCAGAATCAGGCCATGAGTTGTGAAAGAAATTTGAAGCAGAGACTGAAAAGAGATAGCTGGAGTTCTTTAGTATTTAGGTAGTTTGCTTCAAGCTGGAGAAAAAGGGAAACACCTAAAAGAAGAGACGGCAAAAGAAAAAGAAGACATTCACACTGAATACACAAACTATATTCAACATTTCTTTAGATGATGGAAATGCAAAGCCTGACAATGTCCCAGCTGTTTTGTCCTTGGACTTGATTCATTATTAACTCTGGATTTACTTCTGATTTTATACCATCAAACTTTTAGTAATTTATTTACTATGTAATCAGTGAGACAAATAAGATTATTTCTGGTCTGAATTAATAATTCTACTGTCTACTATTTGCTGTCATATTACCTTGCCAACAAGCACCAACTGTCAGCTGCATAGCTATGTGTGAAGGGTGGATAGGCCAATCATTGGTCACAAGGTAAGGTTCATATGTTGTTCCATCCATGTATAATGTAACAACAGGAAATTCAACATTGACAACGTAGTAATGCCATTCCTTGTCACAAATCTGAAAGACAGAATGCAAGAGAAAAATATTAATTAGCACTTATTGTCAGGTGACTAATTTTTATATCCCATACATTTTAAAAATTGTATTGTTTCCAAATTCCACTCATATAAAAAAAAATCATTATTGCAATTTATACACCACTAAAATGAATGAAAGTTAAAGTAATGTTGATAAATAGTTGTTGTATACTTGCAGAATATATTTGATAAATAGAGGCATCTTAAAACACACTCTTTGAAAACAAGACATGAATAAAATAGAAAAATCAGACAATTTGGTATTTGCTCTATATTTTCACATTTTTTTAATACATAATATTAGTTTCTTAATGTCTATATCGACTTTTGAGAATAAAAAAATATGTAAGAGATGCATACTTGGGATGTATCCGCATAGTTACCGGGGATCTGTATTAGCTTCAAATTCAGAAAATATATAGCACTTAGTCACTAGATCAATGAGTTATTATTGATTATTTGATTCAATTGTTAACTTACTGTATTAGTACTTAGAAAGTCCTATGCAATGCATCAGGACCTCCATAGTGCTAGAATGACCTCTGTTGTCCTCTGTATGCGCATAGATGGACAAGTAGTCTATGTATCTACCTGTTTTGGGCAGGAAACTCAAATCCTCTCCATGCTCCATCTTTTCAGCTTGAGCTTTTTTCCCAAACAGTTGGCAAAATGAGGATCTATATGGTTTCACTGATAAACATCAGCTTTGAAAAGCAACGCCCACAGTTGCAACATACTTTCAAGATGATAATATTAGTGTCAAATCTCATATAAATTTCTGAGCTGGACAACCAGGGATTACTACAAGATGGTCAAATTTGGTTTTATTTCAGAAATGTACAGCTAGGTGAATCAGTGCCTCTGAAGACAGAAGTCTAGTGTGTAAATATCAATGCCTGCCCAATTCTTTTTTCCTTTGTTGCATCTTTCAGATTTAAAAGTTCAAAGAAATAAATCACAGCAAATTGGTCGGATGGGTGGGCTGTTTTTAAAAATAAAGCAATAGTTACAATCACGCTACTTTCAGTTCTGTAGAGATACTTGTTTTGATGTATTAAGAAATGGAAGTGCTTGAATGCAGATATCCTTGCTGTTTCATAGAGGCAAGCAGAAAAGTGATGTTTAAACATAACACTTTCTCCTTGGACAGGTTAAGTGCTATCTCCTGCAATATCTGCCCTTTGAAAGCAAAAGCTAATGTTTTGTTCCAGAAGACATTTCAATAAGAACTTAATCACATCTATTTCAAATGGATATATTTATTACTGCAGACATCATAGCTCCACAGCAAGAGATAAATGCAGCAAGGGGCTGCTAGAGCCTTCCTTTTGTAAGCAGTAGAGCACAAATGTTTTTTGAAGGTTAAATGAACTGAAACCAAAATTGAAAGTAAATAAATTGGAAGACTGAAGACTTTATTGAACAAACAGCAATCACAAATAGTATTATGCAGTCTTCCCTTTCAAGAAAAACAGCTTGCCAAGTTTCCTGACCTGATCATTAGAATGTGATGCATCACAGCTGCATGTGTCAGACATTTTATTCACAAAATGAATGATGTGCCTGAGTTTGAGAGACCTTGCATGACAAAAACTCCAGGCTTTAATACTTGACAATTTTCAGAGAACTGTTCCAGAGTATTTCTGTTTTGCAACCCTAAACTGCGTCATTTGGGATGCCCAAAGTGCTATTAAATGAGTGAGCGATCCTTCTCATATTTAACCAAAGGAAGAGCCCACTAATATAGCAAACCCAAACATTTTAGGATGTCATATATACAAAGAGCATGCTAATATAGAGCTAGTCTGATTACTCTATTGACTGACAAATAGGGCAGTTACATTTTCCAAAGAAAATGCTTTCTGGAAACACAAGATTACATATTCTACAGCCAGCAATTGGGCTCCAGTGCTTCCAAGAAAAATGCAGATGTCCAACTGCACATGTCCATACTAGACAAAGTACTTACCTTTATTTTTTCTGGTACATTCTGGAACATAAGATAGTGCAAGTGTAGACAGCTTGGTGAAGTCCTTCACCAAAAAAACATCACTTGCATGCTTTTCCATAACTTTCAACATATAAACATGTCAATTTTTATTTTAAAGGTAATTTAGGCACTTAAAGTCTCAGCTTGGTGCTCCCCGAGATTTCAAAAGCACCCAAGTTGGTCAGGTGCTTAACTGTCCTATTAAATTTCAATACAGCTTACGTACACACACATGCATATTCCACCAAAAGATCTTTAGGTATCTGTACTGGTCCCAGTGTAGAAACAAATATTCTACAAGGAAGCAATAAAATTATTTAAAAACTCTGGAATACATCTCAGTCACTCAGCAGGTAGTATTTCATGCCTGGCCATTTCACAGGCAACAAAATAATGAAATAACTAAATGTGGAGTGTAATTTGCTATGCTGTCATTTCAGACAACTTCTTCACCTCAATATAGGAAGCCAATTTTTTCCCTGCATGCATTCCACAGTGGCAATGGAATATAATATGATTGCAGTGAAGCCATGAAAATAAAATTATAAAATATACTAGATACTTCATCTCAAGTAAGAACTTTAGTTTTTAAAAAAATTAATTTATAAAGCTATGCTAATGAGATAAAATTAGAGATGAGTAAGCTTGGCTTTCAAAGATTGCTGGATGGCTAGGTTGGTCTAATCATTCTATCATGTCAGTCTGCCTCTATATTTGATTCAATCAAATCACAGTGAATTTACCAGCTTGAAATCTTAGTGCTGATTAGAAGTCATTGCATTGGAATATGCTTTTAGGAGAGATGAAAATGGACTTAATATAAATCTTATGGAATAAGTTTCCCAAGACATTAAAGCTCTTAGCATTCTCTGATGAAGAATGTCAGAGATTTTTCTGGTGTGTATTGGAATGCATAGTAACAGACTGAAACCAAAGTACTTTGGTCTGAGAAGCACATGGTGCTTAGAAACAGACATTGTTGGTCTGCTCTTTTTATGGCTTTGTACATAAGGGCTAGGGAACACACGGGAAGATGCTCTTCACAACTTACAGCTTTTTTAGCCTCAGTTAGGTCAGGTGGGCTCATTCACCTGTTTGGCTAGATACGCGAAGAGAACTACTTGGAGAAGTGATCAGTTCAATACTGAAGAGCCATGCATATTTGCAACCCTCTGACTAGCTCCTGAAAGTCCCTTAAGTAATGTTCAGCAGAATACTGAGTTTGGCAAACACACAAACAGCTCTGCATATCCTGTCAGTGCAACTCAGTGTGGACTTTGAGTCTACCCCTTTAGAGCTGAGAAAGCAGTTATTACTTCCATCCTTCTGGTTTGTGTGACTTTGATGAGGAAGTGTTCTCAGAATGCACTCAAACATCCACAAAAAGTGGAAGAAGTAAGAAGAAAGAAGAAAAGGAAGGCAAGAAAAGCTCTCTACTTACTACAAATAGCACTACTTAGCACAGGTATGAGACACAAACTCCTGTCTGCATAAGTGATCTGAACTGTTATTTTCTACTGCTTGTTTGAAGAAAATACCTTAATCCAGCTCTAAAAAACAGAGCATAACACTATTCACTTCTTTATGCTTTTTCTAGTGTCTTAACATGCTCTGAACCTCTCAGCACCTGCCCCCTTACTCATCCTTCATTAGACCACACCTAAAATACTGTGCTTAGTTTTGGACCCCTGAATACAAAAAATACTTTGATAAACTGAAGACCTCCTGAGGTCTTCTCCCAGTTAAATTACAGTTCTGATTTCATAAACATAATTGAGTGCTCTTTTACATCTTTTCTTTCATTATGATTTAGCTAGTATCAGTAGACTTAAACTAAGTCTTCTTTTCTGAAAGAATTTTCAATCTCAGGAATTTGCAAGCAGCAATAGAGGTAACTCCATCATTCTTATATCCATCTGACACACAGCCCTCCCATCCGTCTGTCA
>NW_010317146.1:782-32543 GCF_000700745.2 Antrostomus carolinensis | reverse complement strand
GTTACAAGTTTTAGCATTTTATCTTCTTACCTACAGCATTTAATCTATTATAGCACCTTAAATATTAATTGATATCAAAACAATAAATTCAATACCATTAAAGGTTTTTTTTATTATTCTGGTCCTTTTCCTCCTTTTCTGTTTTCTTTTTGTTAAAAAATGTTGCTAACAAACTACTCAGCAACTGGGTCACATTCTTTCACTAACTTTCATGCAAATTAGAGTTAATTCCAGTCTTATTAAATGATTCATATTTAAATAGTTGCACATGAGAAGAAATTATCTAGTAACTTCTGCAAAAAAAAAAAATCCTAAACCTGGTCAGAATGTCAGCTATTGTGATGATGTTCATGCTGAAAGACCAAATGCCAAAGGAAATGCTAATAGAGCTAGTGCGCCTCCTCAGAAGGACACTCTCTGTACTTGGGCGGAAGGAGGACTGACTTGTGACAGAGATTTAGGTGCTAAAAACTAGAAAAATATGGTGGTTTTTTATTAAGAAAAAGTGTAGTTGTAGTTGCAAATTGCTGGGCTGGTGAGGCCAATCTGACCAACATTTTTCTTTCTATCACAGACTAGAGGTGTTTTAAAACTGCTAATACTGAGCTTAACTTTTTTGAAAGTGAATAAAAGATATACACAGAAATTGCAAAAGTGTTCAATTCTCCTCTCTTTTCCTTTTTATGGAAAAATTCTAAGTATGATTTCCATTGAACATTAACATTGAAAGAAATAATTCACTTTTACAATTGAATTCTTATCAACAGAGGTGACAAACTGAAAAAAGAATGTGCATTTCTTTTTGTTCAATCTAACTTTACAGAATATAAATCATTCTGCTTGAACTGATTTGCATCTGCTGGAATGTCACTCTAAGATGGACTGGCATTTACAGAACTGTAACTGTTCATAAGACAGTGGAGCACTTCAGTAGCAGTCTTCATCACAGTTAAATTCTGCATCCTCTTAATAAATCAATTTTCTGCTTTTGGTAGTATTTCAATAAGTAAAACTGCAGTAGAGAAGTCTATTTTATTAATTTATAGAAAAATATGATAATTAGTGAAGGAAGAACCACATTCACATAGGTATTACAGTGCCCAAGCAGCTAGAGTAGTAAAGCTTACCTCTGCTTGCAAGGTCAGGAGTACACTTGGGATTATAAAGCGCATGTTTTCATAAAGTAGTGTAATAGAAAATCAGTCATGCATGTCTAGAAAAATGCAAAGTCTACAGATGGTGAAGAAGGCACTGTTTCCACTAATAAAGAGTTGCAGTGCATTGTCTCTTCATTAAGAGGTTGAATTATTGCCACACTTATTAATTAGTAGTTAATATTATTAATCATTCTTAAGTTTTTATTAAAAGCAACAGTTTCTCTTTGGATGTACCTTTACTACGTTTTTAAATCTACAAGTCCTTCAGCAAGAAAAACATTTACCTTAAATCCTTTGTATGCTCTTGTACAGAAAATGTACAGTGCTTATACAAAAACCTTAGCACTGGAATAGTTTCCTTACTTGCAAGTGTGTCTCGATAGAGCTGATGGAGGTCATCATTATGAAAACATCGTAAACATGCAGAGACAACTCAGGTTCTGCATTTTTATCTCACTTCACTAGAGAAAACAACAAATGTAGGGAAGCTCTCTTTGTTCTTACACTTAAAGGCATTAAAATTATCCACCCAGTTGCAGCACCCAGATCAAACCTTCATCCCTGTTCTGAAAGGAGCCACATGCTTTGTAAACCTTCAAAGCATGGCACCCATTACCCTTGTTCACAGTACAGAATGCAGATGACATTTGGATGGGAATAGGGATAGTATTTTGAGTCTAAAAAAATAACACATTTTCCTTTCCATCTCCAAAATAATGCTTTCTGAAATAGCTTTGTAAAAATTTACAAATTTTGGCATTGTTCTCTTCTGTTGCTGACACTAAATAAACACTTAGATGGGTTGATATGTTTTTAATATGTTTTGATATATTTTTAGAGCACTGAAAGAAAGCACTGTACTACATACAAACAGGGAGCTCAAAGGCAACTGACTTAAAAGTTACGAAAGACAGTTTCATTAAACCTTTAATAGGGACCTAAGGAATAGTGCCACTGGAAGAAAGCAAGCCTGAAAAAGATATTAATTTGGAAACATTTGGCAGTGGATTTCAAGTAAAAGTAAAAGCGCTACATATATTTGCAATTCTTTAAAGAAAATGTATATTTACATCCACAAAATAAAAATAAAATTTCTTAAGAGTTTTAGGCACCCTAGTCATTATGAACAAGATTGATGAGTTTTGTGTGAGTGCAATCCAAAGGTGAGCATAGAAGAAGCTTCCTCCTGTCCCACTCTGGAGTTTATAACTATTGTCGCTGATGAATGGGAACTGTAAAGATGTTGTTTAATGAGCTTTTATCTGTTACTTTAGAATCTCATTTAGTGTCTTAATTGTTTTCCTATTGTCAGTTCTCATCCACAGACATCTACAGATAAGGCATGTTAGCTTAAAAAAAGAATATACCTTAGGGCATTGCTTTTGCTATGACTCTGCTGCTTTCTTTTGATTTCTTCTAATAAATCTTTGACTTAAATTTCAGTAGCTGAGCTGTCTACAAAAGCTGATTAAGTGATATAGGCAAATAAGTTACTACGTTGAGTTTTTAACTCTTTTTCTTGTTGCCTATATGCACCTTATGATTTCATTGTGTGTTTTTTTTTTTTTTTTAATTATCCCATCACCACTAAGAACAAAAGATACACTGCTAAAAATGTCCTAGTGTAGACTGCAAGTATGTAATTTAGTATGCAGATATGTAGTATTTAGGATTTTCTTACTGCATTGGATAGCTGGGTTACCTACTACCTACCTAGTGCATTTCTGTTCTCTAATATAATGAACAGAAATGTATTTCTGTTCTGAATATGCTTTTGTCAGAATCAACAGATATCGCCTTCAAATCGGCTCTGTGCTACAGTATAATCTGCCAGCATATTCATTTTGGGGAAGAGCTATCTTAAAGAAACTAAAGCAAAGTGCAAACACAGACTAATCAAATTCATTCAGTAATATAAACTTTTATGTCTTGTAGCATTATTTAGTTTACCTCAATAATAGGGTCTGTGCATTAGGACAGATATTTGCCACATGTGTTGGCTTTGCTTAATCTAAGCATTGCTGAAACTGAAAAGGATTAAAATATTTGTGGCAAAGGGTCATTATATTCCGGACCACTAACTGGAGTTGTATAGATAGCAAATATGTCCCCGATATTTCCACAACCTCTTAAGAAAACTGTAAATAAGACTCTAAAATATTCATATTATATACTGTGGTTTTTAAAAAACAATCTCTTTGAGTTTCCCTTTCTACATTTATCCTTTAGCGGCTCCCTCATGTGACACTTTTTTTTTCCTTGTCTGTAAAATCAATATGCCTTGCCTCTGAAGTGGCAATAGATACAGTATGTATGTAGTAATTAAGGCAGGCTGGAAGAAAAATATGCTGTATTTGGGAAAAGCAGGAATCAATATACTCCCACCAGTTAAATTAACCAATGATATATTGAAAAGTATCATCACACTCTACAAGTTCAGTGTTTTTTCTGTAAGAATAGTTACACACTTAACTTCCACATAAAATTTGCAGTTTGAACCTTAGCCTGCATAGCCCTGTTCAAATTTGGTCACAGAGTTCCTGAATTCTGACAGGTGGTGGCGGGCAGTGAAGGAAAACAAAAAACCAGTCAGATTTCTTTGCTCTGAACCAGTGCTTTTATGCTTATGAGACTAGAGCATCACCACTCTTCCAATTGTTAGCAGTAGTGGTTGTTAGATGGAGTTAATTTATACTCCTTTGCGAGGAAGCTTTTCCATAGCTGCTGTCTGTCGTGGAACTTGGGCATAGATAGTACATATGTTGATGTTCTGTCAGTTTCATATATGGGGAGAGAATTTGGAAAAATAAATAAACCTTCTTCTATATTTGTGTTTTAAATTTATTTCTTTTAAAACTAGCTTTCAAAGAACTTAAAACAGTGTATCTTCTGATCTGCATATTTTATTAACATGTAATTCTGCAGTTGTAAAGGAATGTTTATAATCAGTCTCAGAATACAGGAGATTAAACATTGTGCAAATGAATCCCTTCTTTCTGGAACCTCAACTAAGTGACAGAACATCACTAACCAGAGAGGGAAGCAAAGAGAGACTTCCCTACTCCTTAGGCAACTCTTAAGCAAGTCATTGCTTCCTCATAGGACTACCAGTGAGTAAACTAGAAACACAGCTTGTATTCCCTACCTCTGGTTGTGTACATAAAAGGAAGAGAAACCCCTTGGGCTAATATTAAGGTGGGTGAGAGCCACAGGAACCTCATTCTCAAGGCTCTACTATCGGTGGAGCAAGTACAAGCTTCTAAATGAGGTACCAGTTACATGCCCATAGACAGACAATATGAAACCCTGACAACAATGGCCCTAAAACTCTCTTCAGATGTCACTGTACTGACACTTATTTAGGAAGCTAAGCAAAGCAGAAGACATTTTCCATGACAGTATATTTTGAAACAGATGAACTGGAGGTAAAGGATTGTGAGGAACTTCTTTGCCCTTATTATCTCACTAATTGAAAAGATAATGCAGTTTAATGCTGATTGTTTTACAATTATATTTTTTAAATCTTATAAAACAAGCATTTTAATATAAACTATTCAGTACAACATATTGAATACAAACCTAATGTATTTTCCCATGTACTTTGCTCAAGTAAATGCAATATGCAAATAAGTACATATCTAATCACAGCCCTTCCACACTGATATTTTCAACTATTTACTCACTGTCTAGTCCATGTTTTTTCTTCTGCTTAATCTTTATACAATTTAGACATTTACTTCCACTTAAAAACCCCAATTTTTAACAGACTGTTTAGGAAACAGTCCTAAGATTTGTTTGGTATTCTTCAGAAAATACAGGTAGAATATGTTATTAGAATACCTTGAGTTCTCATATTTATTATGCAGTATTATTTAACATGTTGAACAGTACTATGGATGTCTATTAAATCATTCAGAAAATTTGGTGAGGGAAGTACTATCTTTTGACGATTTTTTTCTCTTGAGAAATACCCCAAGAATACCAATTAATCCAAAACTAATTCTTGAAAATACATTTACATAGTATGCTTGCCAAGTATACTTTATAGCTACTGATAGGAAACACCTTGTTGCATTTTATCAGAAATGCCTATTTACCTTGTGGTGACAAATAAAAGTGATCTTTTTCTCTCTCCTCAGCCCTTTCTCCTCCATGTACATTGAAATGAATGTAGAAGGAAGAGCAAGCACCTGAGAGCTGAGTCTGTATTTAGTACCAGACTTACAGATGTAAGACATGTTTTGATCTTTGATTTTCCTGAGATAAAAAACTGAATCTCGCAGAGCTCTCTAGTGTATTTTATTTTAAGGTTGACTGACACACCAAATGTCTTTCATCTCAAAGAAGAGGGTGAACAAAGACACAGCAGTCACCCTGTGGCAACTAGGGCAAATGTTTTATTACTGTGAGTTAGTTTTAATCTGATTTGTGTATCATCCTTATTTTGAAAGACCTAAGTATATAGATCGAACTCTGAGTTTTACAAGATTTATTATCTGTTTTTGTCTAAACTACCTGCCTCATATGCTAGAGAGAGGATCTTAATTGTAGCATTGACCTCTTTGCTAAATAGATTCTCTTAGTCTCCCTTGTGCTGTTGGCTTTCTGCCAGGTAGAGTAGATCACTGTCTTTCATTGCAGTATTCTGTGCCCTCATTTGTAATCACAATATCCACTCTATTACTTCATCATTTAATGAAGCCAGCTTTATTCCAACCACATATCACATTTGAGTCATCTGCAAACCAACCTTCAGAGAATAAAACCTGAAAGGAATTTTAAAAATTCTAATGGTAAACCTCTATTCATTAACTGTAGAAAAAGGAAGGAGGGGAAAGAAAATAATCAGAGACATCTCTTAGCTTCTAATTTTGCAGTCCCCCGATAAGATCTTGCATGATATTACTTCTAGCCCTTTTCCATCAGAAGCCATTCTACTTTGAAATACATCTGGCTGTTCACCCGAATAGAGTCTTCTCCTGTCTTACTCTTGGGAGTGATGAGTACTCTGTACCAAAAACTTCTACATTACTGTGAGATTGAGAGAGGAGTGGGTGGGGGATGTTGAAAACAATTCAGTAGTTCCAAACTTTCTAGCTTGTAGTTGTACATATATATATGTATGAATGTATAATATATCTAAATATCCATATACATATGTACACACACAGACTTTGTTTTTTTTTTTAATTATTACAACCTAGAGTGAAATAAATTTGAAAACAAGTTTGCAGGACAGTTATGGATTTCCAATGTTTTAAAATAAAAAGGGAATATTGTTTTCAAAATGTCCACACGGTATAATCACAAAAATTAATCATTCCCAAAGAGCTCATATCAATGTGAATATTTTTTTAGGCCAATTTGTAGTATTCTACCAGTTGTGAGTCTCTTATTCTAGCTGTAAAGACTTCAGGGTAATTTCACAGCTTGTATCAGAACAAATAGATTTCAAAACTACTAAAAAAAGAAGAGAAATTATGAGAGCATCCAAAGATATATAAAAAGTTTTCAGAAACTAAATATATAATAACCAAGTTGGATTGAAATTGAAACTAAACTATTGAATTCAAACACAGCTAACAGAAAACTGATACCTGTTAACTATACTATTAAACAAAACTATTATTGATATTCCTTCAGCTACCCAATAAAAAAGTCTTGGTAGGTAATATAAGGTAAAATAATTTGTATAAACTGTTATAGTGATCCCATAAAGAAATATTAATAGGATTAGGAAGTAACATGTTGATTATTCTTCATCAGTAAATAAATTTTTCTTGGTCATTAAACTCACTCTCTTTCTCCCTTTCTCTCCCTCAACTAAATAAGTCTAGTGAAAATAGTTGAAAGTGGTGTTCTGAAATGGGCCACCCCTCTTTTCAGGCTTTCTAGGCTGAGGGGTGGTCTTTAAATGAGAGTACATAATGGGTGCAGTTGAAGTGGCACCCTCTTACAGAAGCAATATTTCCTTCTCAAAAAGATGTCAGGAACCGAAGCCCAATGAAAAAAGTTTTCCATTTTGGCTGCTCTTTATTCTTGTAATACTCATTACCATTAACAGAAAGCTTTACTGAACAGTAACTCACACCAGTGGTGCTATTTTACTTTTTTTTCCCTTGTCTTTTTTCTATTAATTAACACTACTTGATCATGAACTAACAAAAGGCAGAAAAGTATCCTGTTGTAAGGGCAAACAACACTTAGTAGTCCAACCACTTGTCAGAATTAGTGAACTCAAAGACGTATTAGATTATTGTTTTCAGCCCTCCTAAGGAAATAGTGTTTACTAGGTATCAGAAAATGTTCATTGTACCAAAAAAGTCCACAACCATCAGAATTTCTTCTTAGTATTTTATAAAATATTCCTTTATCAGTGGCTAAAAAATTCAAAATCTTAATTAGGACAAATACAACTCTTCCCTAAGTTCATCAATTTCCATGCGTTCCATTTCCATACATAGTAGTAGTTCCCAAAACAAAATAAAACATAGCATGGTAGAAAATTAAAACAACCCACAGAAAGTATTCAGGATTCACTCTGCACATCAATATCGCAACAAGCTGGAGTTCAAACTCAGTTCTGTAGCATAATTTTGCTTGCTGGCTTTTCCTTCAAACTAGATTTCCAGATGTTATACAGCATATATTTGCAGCTTATACAGCACACAGTTGAAATTTTATGCCTGATGTTCCTGCTATCACAGAACTTCTGTAAATCTCAAAAGAACTACTCAAAATTTGCCAATAGATCATGAGCTCACAGAATCTCTTAAAATCCTGCATCCTTACTAAACCAAAACATTTTTCTTTAAGAATACTCAGATGAAAATTTTTGAATTGCACATTCATTCATCAATGGAGCAGTAGGAAATTAAAAGGCAAGTATATAGAGCAGTGTTCATCAGAAGTAGATAAACTCTATTTTGCCCACACCTAAAGCTTTTCCCACTCAACTAACCATAACCAATTATGATCAATTACCTGCTTTCTGATCTCTTTGAGTAATAATATTTTTGACCCATACACTTTATAGCTCCTTCTCTCTTGTCTTTATGGATTATAAAAATAAATATACAGGCTACAAGCCACCTGGGGATAGATGAAGGGACAATGATTTCATTTACCTAATTTAGGTGTTAAATTTGTGTTTGCATTTTAATTGTGTCTCCTCTTCATAAAACAAGTAGCTAAATTCCCTGTAGAGTCAATAGAGAAAAAGTCTTACTTTGAAGGCAGGAAATCTTCAAAAGCTCATTTAGCAACAACATTAGGCGGTTAAAATGGATGTTGAAATTTAGTGTCTTGATTGAAAAAAAAATGCATTTACTATACGTTTACATTGATCATACGGTAACAAAAGTTCAACTTCAGAGTTAATGTAGCTGTATATAGCATTAAAATATTATAAAATTTTGCAATCATGTTTCAGCAAAATGGAAAAAATAAAGCTCTGCATTATTTAAGTTTACCACTTACAGCCCTAACAATAACAACAAGCTTTCTCAGCTTCTCACCCTAATTTAATGCTTATCACAATTTTTCAAACAAGATAGGTCTCAGTCAAATGCCAAAAGATAGCTGAAGTGTGCCACTCCCATATTTGTAGCATTACTACTGGGAAAATTCACATAATGCTTTCAGGTTAGAGAAGGCTAAGAGGTCTATTCGTCATCAGGTAGGAACTCCATACATACTACACAAACCTAAATGTAAACTAATAGTATGAGACCACATGACATTTCCTCTGCAATTCCTGCTCAAAAATACACCAAATATGTAGATAAAGGGTTCCAGCAAATATCTTGTAGAAATAAATATTTTGTATATTTTGCTATTAAGTATACTAATGGATGCCACTAAACTTAGGAGAAGTAGGACCCATTTGAAATACTACATACTATAAAGGTTATTACTAAGGCTAATAAATATGCATTTAAAAAAACCCCAACAAATTATTTATAAAATGAATACTTACGAAATTTTAAATCTTGTTCATATTATTTGCTTTTCACTAACTTGTGTTGCTATGCCAGTAATAAAAATTAAAAATACATATATGGGAACCACCAAACTAATTGCTACCCTCTATGTCCGTGCTTTACAATTACCTCCTGCTTCACATCAGCCAGTAATACAAGCTACAGTCTAAAATTAATTTTAACAAGTGCTTAAATATTGCAAACCTCATGTTGTTTTCAAATACACTATCAGCTTCCCTTTTTCCCCTTTTTAATTATTTGAAAAATCAGTAATGGCACAAGAAAAATTTGCTCTTTGTAAACCAGTATTTGGCTAGTGGAAGCTCCTCCTATTACCAAACCCAGAAGATGATCTAGAAAAGCAATCTATGTGCTTTTTTAAAACAAAAATTAACATTTGATCAGTTCCTGTACATGTAATATTTATGGATTAAAATTATAATATCCTAGTTCTATTAATGTCGGAACTTGAATTACGCTCTTTGTCAATTTTATTCATGGCTCATCCTATCCATTCATACTTTTTTTTATCAGACAAACTAAAAGCAGCATTCTACTGGACACACTTGCTGCTTCCCAAATGTTTCCCATTTTTAAGGGGACAGTTATGCTGATGGTCTTTATAGAGCGCTCTCAGATCTGGCACTTAATACGATGGTTAGTGCTGCTTATTTGCAGACCATACCAACATTCCACAAATGAGTTACCTGCATGTATAAAAGAATAAATAAAACTATTAAGGATAAGGCAAAGATCTTTGCTTTGCAAATGCAGCATGGCCACTGTCAGCATGGATTTGCCCTTTGAAATCTACTGCTGCGGAGAGCAGGAAAAGAAAGGGAAGAAAGAGGCATTATGCCTCCCATCATGAAATGCTGCAGCTTGTCAGGCTCAATAAAATATTTCCTTGGTCCTGTCAGGGTGGGAAATTGCCTCTTTCTAAGTGGAAAGAATGATCAATATTCTGAGATGAATGTACTTTCTACCTATTAATGAAACATGGTAGCATTTTTGTAAATCAAGCCGAATCAAACATTATCTAACTGAATCGGAGGAATAAAAAGAACAACCAAAATCTTAGGTAGAATAAACATTACAAGCTTAATTTTCTGCCTCCAATTTTAAAGAGTTTATATGGGTTTTTAAAATTTATTTATATGGCAGCTATTGATCTACATTATGATTTGTCAGTATTAATTTTCTGTTAAACATCTCTTTAAATTACGGAAACTACTGTAAATGTTATACATCCAAATGTACTTATATATGATCAGAGATTTCAAAATGCAAATTTTTTAGGGAAATAATGTCTTTGAGACATTTCTTTCACAAACCAAACACATCATTACTAGTTATCAAATAAGAATAACATTAAAGAAAAGAAATGAAAACCGCCAGATCCTTTGACCTCCTACCTAACTGAAATAGCACAAATATGTCATTTGTATCATAATTTGAGACTTGAAATCTGATTGGCATTAGTTTACTGAAGTTTTCAATTAAATTATTTAATTTTGACTATTAATATTTTTATAAAGCATGAAACCTGTTTTATTTCCAAAAGGTACATATTATGATCATGAATCCATCAATGACAAGTGACCAAATAGATTAGCAGTAATGTTTTCATGTACATTAGGGCTCAAATTCTGTTAATTTTACATTCTTGCATTCTTAAAGTCTTTTCTAAAATTGATGTACAACCAAAATTGAAAAGAAGCGTGGGCTAAGTGTGAGCTTTTGAGCAACCTTTCTGAGAAGATAATTGAAATGAGCTTTTGGTCTGTGAGTTTATTCCCACCTCAAGACAGCCTATGTAGAATTGTACTTTATTTCACTGATAAGGCCTCATCATTCATCTTTGAATCTTATCTGGAATTTACACCACTTTCTCTGATCTCCGGGATCTGCCTTCTGCTTCGATGATACGTGCAGGGATTTTGCCTGTTAGATATTTCTATTAAGAGATTTGCAATTAACTTAGTTTTCATCCTTCAAAGGGCTCAGTAATATGTATGGTCTGCAAATGGAGTTCCAGCCTATAGCAGTCTATAATAATAACTAGCCTGCTTAAACATGTATTATTTGCTAGAAAAACAAGGAAATACTTTTCAGTACACTAGTAGTTAATTTTTAAAATATTCTGAGTGTTAATACAAAACAAGCCTTCCTATACCTTTGCAATTACTTTTCAAATATTAATATACAGAGTTTTTTTCAGTACACTTTCTAAAAACTTGACTGAAATACTAATACTCAAATGTTAAAGGTTACATTTAAGTCAGGCATCTTGATTGTCTGCTGCTCCAAGGGCTGAGATTTCAGGCAGCTGAGAAGTCTGGCCATACTCCTGAAGGGTACTCAATAACTGAGTATTTTTTTCTCTCTGAGCATAAGGAGGTTGCACGAAGAAAAAGGAGGATGTCACTGTTCAAAATAGGATGATATATCCTTCCCTTGCCATTGGTGTCTGGACAAATATAATGTTTGTTTCAGACTTATGAGGGTGCAGAGAGTGTGGTTAATGCAAACTGGACTCCAGAGACAGAGCAAACAGGCTAGTTGTGGTTTGTTTGCTTTTGAGGGGAAACACTTGGGCTCAGCTATGAAAAAAGGGATTCTGAAGAGACCTCCTCTCTCCTCCTTCCTCCTCTCACACATTCCCACCTACACACATCACTCAGTTCAGTAGACCAAAGACTTCCCTATCTATTCAAATCCCACAGGAATTACTATGTGCTGTTTTTTATTCATTAAATCCAGTCTTGATACCTCACTTCTCAAATACCACCTGGAAAATATCAGGATTCCTGGGCTGGATAGTCTGCACAGAAGAAAACCCACCAGAATATTCCCCTGGGCTCATGACCTCTCTGTTGCTGAAAATGATGCTGCTGGCTCTTTGAAGGCCTTCCATCACCCTGCAAATCCCTCTTCAAAGGCTTGTTATCTCTGAAGGAAATGTTGACACTGCTTGCAAGCTTGCAAGGGTTGCTTTAAACATACTCAGCAAAAGAGATAGAGCAGACGCAGGCATTAAACACCTTTTCACAATTTCCACATTTTGGGAAAGGTGATTTACTTGAAAGATATTTGCTGTGTTGAAGGTGCACAGTGCAAATCAGAGATAAAAGAATTCCTGCTTTTACACAACTCTCATATTAAACTGAGATGATATCTCCAGAGAATCACTTGGTGTTTTTTGTATGGAAGCCCACTATGACAATAATTTTGAATATTGCTGTAGTCTCAGATGGCTGTAACTGCAGAAAGACACATAAGAAATAGATGCTCCTTCCCCATACAGATTACTGTTGTATTTGCTTCAGTTCCAGCAGGTAATTAGGACACAATGCAGAGAAGAGCAAATGCTATGTTGTTTTTATTGCAGATAAAAGGTGGCAATGAGTCATATTTGGCTACCTTAATAATTTCTGTAAAGTGAAGAATGGTTTTATATCCATGCTTCTGTATTTATACTCAAATATAAGTCAGGAAATTATACAACCCAAATATTATGCATAGTCTCTTTACTGAAATGGTAACTGCTGGGCCTCTAATTACATAGCTGGCATTTTGTAGACAGGCTGATTATATGTTATATACCATACAAGGGTAATTAGTTATCAGCTGTATTTGTGACTTTGCCAGAGGATGTTGTTATTTCATCAGTATATAGCTTGCTTTCAGTACTAATCACCATCATGTTCTTAGTGCTTTTATGGGAGGAAACAAGTCAGCATTGAGGGCCTGCATCCCAGAATAGTTCTGGGTTGACATTAGCGATGTGAAACAAATAGACTGTGGGAAGACATTTTCAACATCAGTGTTGCAAAAACCCTAAAAGTTTTATGGATATCATTAAAGTAATTAGCTAAAAGTTCAAACATCTATTCACAGTTGAGCTGGCTGAAATTTTCCCTGTGAAGCACTGTTTTGCTGATTGGAAAATGGCTGCTGGATTATGAACATCTTCCAAAATAAAATTACTGTTGCCAGAAATGGGACAACGGGTTCTTCGGAAGAAAAAAGAACAGTGAAAAATAGGCCTTTTTATGTTTGCCAAAATGTGGCAAAAAGGGAGGAAAGCAAAATCAGAATATTGAGGACAAAAAGTCCAATATCCTCCCCTAATGTATATTATAATAGACCCAAACCAATTCATATGGAGCTCTTACAAGACTAGGTATTTCCTCTTAATATCCCTAGAACCTTTGCCGGGGTCAGAAGGCAATTTGGGATGGAAACCCTCTCCCTCAAGCAGATTTGTGAAAATAAAATATCCTTCAAAATGAAACTAGTCATCAGATACTTCTTTTTTATTTTTTTTAATATCAAAAAAGAAATAAGAGCTTATTTATCTGCAATATTGTTCCTTCTCATTTTGCTGTGATTCTGTTGATAGCAGCTTCACAATTAAGAGAAGGAATGGCAGATACTAAATGATTCAGTTTTCTTCAGGTATTTCTGCAAGTACAGTTTACTTTCCCCAAAATTATACCATCTGATTCTTCAGTAAAAATTTATGATTTGGAAACAAAGGACAGACTTCTGTATGGCAGCATCAAACTCTCTCCTGTTCACTTTCTATACTCATTTTCTCCTTCTTCCTATGTATGGTCATCCTTTTTCTCCCTTGTCTTTTCACCTCATCCCCCTGCATCTTCCAGTAGTTCTTTTATCTTTTTGTTTTCATAACAAGAACTGAAGCTCTATCTGTATTTCTCTCTTTTATGATTCAGAGATCCTCATATTCAACATACCCTGCTGTTTCACTGCTCCTTTTCTCCCTTCCAATACTCTCAGTCAGATCCAGAAGTCAGCTTTATGCTTTTTGAAAGGTCCTACTTCTCATGGAGAGGATTAGATTGAATTTGCATTGATTCTTTTGAAAAGTACTCATGAATTCATAATCGACAACACCATTTTAGTTTGCTGCTAAATTATATTCAGGGACTGGAAATCACTTGTGCCCCATTCAAATACAGTGTGCTGAACCAAAAAATTAATTTATAAAACTGATTAAGCATACATAGGGATGAGGAAAAAGAAAGGTTATGAACTGATCATGCACTAGTAAGCATTTTTCAGAATATATATTAAAAAGTAATTATGACCATACAGAGGTAAGCCAAATCAATCGTAAAAGTAACTCTGGCCAATAATTTTCCTGTGTCCCATAAAGTGAACATACATCTTATATAACAAAACACCCAAAATAATTCTGATTTAGCCTATCAATTGCTATCAAGACCATAAATCCCATAAATCATCAACTGGAAACACACAAGGTCCAATTCCAATCTTAGATACAGAACTTTTGTCATTCCCTATATACTATCATCGCTATCAAAACTGTGAATTTCACATGCATGAGACACATTTCTGTTCTATGACCTTTTCCTTCTAAACAACGAAACTGAGGTCAGAATTGGGTTTAGGTATGTGCAGCGTGACATACAGGTAGATTACACTCAGTATCTGAAGAATATTTGAAATATTCATGATTAATACCTATGTATCATTACAGTACTATCTCAGAATTTACTTTATTTGTTCGAGGCTAGTAATTGCTCTGCTTGGTTTGTTATTAATATCCACTGTAGCACCACCAAGCCTGAGCTACTTTATGCCATTGCACAGGAAATACATGGACTCATGTTCTTTCTGAAACTTAACTTTTATGCTGTGAACAAAAACTATGTGAGATGGCTGAGTTTTTTGATAATTTTCTACAGAAAACTTACTCAGGTAAGTAGTAGACTTACAGATATTAATGGGTGTCATATGAAACCACTGGTATAAAATAAGACTGCTTTAAAAAAAAAATTCTCAGGTTTGACTTTTTATGTAAAAAATAATTTTAAATCCCAAGAACATATGTGAAATATATATTTTGATATGTAACCCTGTCTCTCTTGTTTATCTATACCTGGAGGTGCACAGAGGGATTCTATATCTCCTTTTGAGATTTCTTTTTTCTCTAATGTTTACTCTTACTCTTGAAGTATGACAAAGCATCTTCTGAATCATACTCTTTAGGTATTATTTTTTCATTTAACACTTTTTATCCTCTCATATTTTAGCTCCACAAGAAAAAATTCTGAAGCTCCTGAAAGGGCTGGTATATCAAGTTTTTCTTGATGATGACTAAATATGTCTGAAGCTTAGTGTGGGAAATCACATTTACACTGTATCTGTCATACCAAAATCACAGCCGAAAGCACAGCTAATTTATTAACACAGAAAAGGCAATTCTCTGGGGCAGCCAACTATCAAAGTGAATCTATGAGAGCATCAAACAGCGTGGGGCTGTGTGCTCCTCAAGTGCGCAGCAAGCATACACCCACCCGTCCCTTGGTGCACAGGCATTGTTAATTTTTATGGAGCATTCCTGTTGTTGATTAGGTTAAGAGGACAGCATCACTGACAGTAAAAATTAATAATGGACTTTAAATTTAGAATATGGCATATTGAAAAAATTAGAGAAAAGTAACATTTGCATTTCTTCTGGCTACTAAAAAACCGCATGTTTGCATTCTTGTTTTAGAATTATGGGTATGAGGTTAAGACACCACTAATGCATGAAGTCATAAAGGTTTTGAACTCTCTTACTCTAGACATAATCTTCATTCCCAGTGCATACAAATACATACAATACATCAATAGACTGTGTGGATAATTCAATGTAGTAAAGCTTTCATTTCGTTTTCTAAGTCAATAATTAAAATAACCAGCTGCACTGAAATTTGGAAATTATAACAACAAAATATTTTTTTAAAGAATTTTTTATGACCTATTCTATTTCAAAATATAACTGTGAAAAATATCTTGTGTGCCTTCAGCTCAGATACAGGCACTCTGCAACTGACATCTGTCCTATTAAACTACTATTTCAGTTTAAAATAAATAATTATTGTAAGATACCCTTAAACTATAAGGACCGGAATATTTTTGGCTGCTAGCAGAGGTATCATGAAATTGGAAACTAATAGGCAGGATTTTTGAAGGCATTAAATTTAAGGGAAATATTTTTCATAGAAATTTTATCAATAGCAGAGACACACATACCTTTTCATACCAAAGCTTCTACCAAAAGTAGAAATTCTACAACTTGGAACTCAGACATTTCTAGCAGAACTTGATACATTTAGAGTGTAAATTTCAGGAAATATTGAATTGTTGAGCTTTTCTTTCAAATTTTCAAGCAAATGTTACTTCATGTAAAGCCAACAAAATTTAGGAATTAAAGCAGGAATAAGGTATTGGAGTCTACATCATTTTAAAGGACAGAGGGGTTTTAGTGGATGATTCTAAGATACGTTAGTCCATGTATATATCAATAACTGATTCCTTGGCTTTCAGGGTTGCAGAAGGCTTTCAAATACTGAAAAGATGCCTAGTCACTCACCTGCCAATGTCACGAGAGAAGAGGTACCTACTTAAAAGTTTTAAAACATTTCTGATGAAAAAGTTCAAGAGCATGTAAGAAATTGGAAGATTACTTGATTTTTGTGAGCCTTCATGAAAAGCTGTGTGGTGAACAATTAAACAGGCTTTATTCTTTTCCCAAAAACTTCTAAGTGAAGTAATGAAAGGCTTTGCAGAAAACCCTCTCTTCTAAAACTCTAGCTGCCTAAATGTGTTTCCATAAGTCCAAGCCATTGCTATGTGTAACACAAAACTGAAAGATGGGTGAAAAAGGCATGGTTGTGTTTTAATTAGCTGGTGATTAATATAGGTGCAGATTTATTTCTGGAATGTTTCTTGATGCCTAAATTCCTGAACAAAACAAACTGCTTAACATGCAGGAAAATTACAACCGAAACTTCAAATTAGAATGGCTTTTATATGTAAGCATGTGGAGAGTTTAATGAAAATCACTGTAACTGCTTAAATACTTAGATAAGTCTGTAAGTAAATGGTATGCCAGCTCAGGGCTGTGTATTTCTGAAAACAAAACCTAATTAGTCCACTTGAACTAGAAAGTGACAGTCAAGGAAGGGAAGAACTGTAGTGTAAGGAATCCAAGTATGACATTCAGAAAGGTCTCTTATAGTGTTACCTGAAGGAAACTGGATATTTTCTGTTACCTCTGCATACAAAGTAGTATTCTTCTATTGCATACACACTAGAGTTAGATTAATAAAATAATTTTCTCTGAATTGTAATACACTTAAGTGGGATCCCAATTCTTCTCCTATTTACTTTAGCTGAATAACTGGGCAATAAGTTACTGCAAGAATCTTAATTAAATCAGCTACATTCAGTTAAATATTCAGAACACAGAAAATGAAGACTGAATTTGAAATCAGGGTCTCTGTGCCAGCCATGAGGCATTATAGCAAACCCTTACTTGAGAGTGCATCCAAATCCAATGATGTTAGCAGAGATGCCTCAGTGAGAGAGAGTGATCTTGAGGCCACTTACGCAAAGAATGAGAAATGCCATGCAGGCTGTTTATCCAATTACAACAACAACAGTAAATTGCTCTGCACAAATTTGAATCCACAGGTTAATTGAAGTAAAGAAATTGAAAGGGAAAAGGCTGAATTTGTAATAAAACAATCATTGTAAGATTGTAAAATAACTTAGCAAGACCTTAAACTCTAACTGCTTGAAAAAATGCAGTAAAATTCTTTAGTGTCTTGAATACCTTTAATTGTCCATTTGAAAGAACACTAGCGCAGGGCTCAGCAGATCTGTGCACTATCAGACTTCAGCTTTTCATCTGTTTTTCAGCAGGCAAGAGTAAATTAGGAATAGGAACTTAACTGGCTGCTGTGAGAGTACTTTAAAAGTTGGAAGGTATGCTGTAATATGATAGTAGAACTTTGTGCAACAGATATGTCATAGTGATTTTTCTTTTTTGAAATTTACTGGATGATGTAGGATTTTTATGACTTTAATATGCAAATATTAAAAAAGCAATACTAATAAAAATATTGCAGCTATCAATAATAATACTAAAGCATGCCAGTAATTTTCCTGAAATTATGATTCAATAAAGTTGCAATTTTTAACATTGAAGTTGCACTTAAAAACATACAGTTTCATTGGAAAACAATCTCTGCTAATGCAAAATTCAAGCAAGGATCCTGCTTTTGCCTGCCTAGGAAGCTTCTGTAGGCTTCATTTCCTGCTTACAAAGAATATGCAACTCTAAAGTAAAAAGCGCCTTTAGGACATGAAATTACTCATAAGGATTTAAATTTTCTAGCCAGCACTAATAAAACTACTAAACTAGAAATGGATTCACAATAATTTGCAACACAATCAAGGCTGAGATGCTTGTTAATGTTAAATTTTGAAGTAATCCTGGCTGTGTCATGCTCTGGCAAAGCTCATGGATCCAAGTACAACTTGAGGACTTCATTTCTAATTGGTGGCATTGAATTAAGAAACTGCACAGTTATCCTGACTTTATTTAAAAGCTGCTGATGTTCCCTTTACTCTTATAAAGCATATATTTGTTTGGTAAGAAAACAAAGGTTTAGATTCTCAGCCACAGCAGTAGCAGTTGCATTGAGAAGAAAAGAGCAAATTTACACCAGCAAAGGCACTGATTTATAAGCTCTACAGATGCTTAATGCAGCCCTCAGGAATTTTTCACCTTCTGCAGCAAATAAGCCCACTAATATCATAACAGTTCATTATGGCCAATAGATATAAGTTCTCCTGAAAATCTGGTGAACACAAAAAGGGTTTTTTAAAATCTGTGTCTTAAGACAGTCAATATCTTAAAAATGTAGAGCTCATTGTGAAAAGCAAAATCAATCTTTCTTCAAAATCATGTAAATCATAAACATTTGGTTTACCCACCACAGATATTTCTAATACATCCCAAGAGTAAATAAGAAAAATGGTTTTGATGATCTAGGGAGGTGGTATAGTGAGAACTAATGGATACATACTAAAGCTAAATGTATGCTACAGTCTTAGGTATGGAGTTGATTTATATGGTCACTTTCACAGGACAAATTGCTGATATGTTTCATTAAATCTTTAGCAACCATAATAATATAAATTTTAAATATTAGGTATTAATTAGAGAGTCATAGAATCACAGAATGTTTAGGGCTGGAAGGGACCTTAAAGATCATGTAGTTCCAACTCCCCTGTCATGGGCAGGGACCCCTTCCACTAGACCAGGTTGCTCAAAGCCTCATCCAACTTGGCCTTAAACACTTCCAGGGAGGTGGCAGAAAGGTGCAGGACCTTACACTTGGCCTTGTTAAACTTCATGAGGTTCGCATGGGCCCACCTCACAATCTCATTAGTCACCAGTTTCATTGGAACCACTGGGAACCACAGGGTGGGTAGCCATGCCCCATGCATTTGAGCTGAGGAGTGACACCACCCACTAACACTTTGTTCCCCAAAGCACCCAACTGCCGCACTCCCAGCACCAAACACAACTTCTTCACCATCTATGGACAGTGTTTTGGTGTGGATCAGAAGGCACCAACTCTCTAGAAACAAAATGAAGTCCTGTTCATTTCCCATCCCCATGTACAGTCCCATGCCATCCTCACATAACAAAGCTGGAAGGAATTTTAAGAGGACGTATAAAGTCTGTCTCTCTCTGCCAAGGTTGCATCAAGTACATCCACTACAATCTGGATAATAAATGTAAGAAAATAAAATTTAATGTGTAAAATATAAAAAGGTAAGATGATTAGGTCAAGTTCTACTTCCATTTTAATGCACATTTCAGTAGCAAGGAATTTTATTTCTGTAAGCTTTAGTTTTCTAGTCTAATAACAAGTTGGATTTATGGACAACAATACAATAGGAAAATTTCCATCAGTTTGCTAAGCATGGTAGACTTGAGTTCACTGGAATCTGATCATAATGTGATCTACCGTTTTATTTCCTTTGCCAGAATTTCACATTATTAATATTATGTTCTTCTCAAACCAGTACCTGTTCTTGAGCTGTGCGAATGACACCCTCTTGCAATTAATTCTGCATTGGATACTGGATAGAAAAGTTTTCCCTGTAAGACCATGCTATTTCCTTCTGTCTACCAACCTCTATTCCATAAGAAGACACTCAACATTAACCTCGGAGAAATGCACGCCCTGAGGTGTCTCTCACACGTAGTCACCTGGCAGTATAACGAGCTGCATGCCCTGTGGTCTAATGGACTTCAATAATCAATGATAAGCTTCATGAAACTCGTGTGTGTCATATTGAGCATTCCCGCAGCACAATGAAAAAAATCCTGGAACAAGGATTTTTTTTTTTTCCTTGTCTTATTTGGTGCAAGAAAATAACTGCATTAGAAAACAAGGTATTCGGCTTTCAAATAAGAACCTTTCTGTATAATGTATATTTATTGTTGCATTGTGACAACATTGCAGTGAAGCATAAGAGTTTGTAAACTAATTTGCATGCAAGCTGTGAGCTGCTTTTGTAGCCTTGAAATTTGTAATGTGTAATACTTATTTTCACAACAGATTTCAAAAATATGGATGGCTTAATTACAGCTTTAAATAATGGTATTGCTTAATCATACTGACAGATAAAGCACCTGAAAGCCCTGATTATGTACTGTAGCTGCAGCATGTCTTCGTGTTGTCATGCTGTAGCTTCAATGTGTCTTAGTAAATTAGATCCATAGTTCATTCATGATGAAATAATTCTATTATAATCCACCTTTCTTGTTGCTAAGTTGCATCAAGCAATCATGTCAGTTCAGTAACACTCAATGACTACAGTTAGGCACTACCCTCTGTTTATTTTTTAACTGCAGTACTGGAAAGCTTCACAGTTATGCATTTTTACATTATTGTTCATGACGTGCTCACATATATGCACTTCTAGGCTTTGCTATTGCCAAGAGACTATCCAGATATGGAAAGTAAATGAATGGAAAAACAGTACCATACTTTCTTCCTGAGCTGTGGACATCCAGAAACCGTGGCTCCAAGGCTGGAATAAACAGCTTATGCACACAGATAAGTTGATTTATATTTATTGATAACACACATTATTTATCTCTTACCCTACAATTGGAAGGATAAAGATATCAGTCCTACCTTCGTGAAATGCTTCAAACACCCTCTGAATGCTCCAAAGCCACCCTGCTTTTCTTGAAAGATAAACAACATAGAGGCTCTAGGAAATTGCCAGAGTAACAGATCTTGCTCTTCAGCAACATTTTCAAAACAGTGTATGTTTTCTACAAACTCTGGTGGCATAACTGATAAATCAGGGTCAGTGTAAAATATAAATATTAAAACCAGCTGATAAATAAAAAACCAAACATGATTATTCCCATTCACATTCATAGCTTGATTGGGAATTTATGTTCTAAGCTTTCTATTTCTAGAGTTCCCAGAGTACTGTAGAAACAATGCAAGTTAACAGACATTTTAATCCACATTGTTTAGGGAAATTAATAACTCCATATGAACATTTTCTGTATATAAGAAATGTAATTGATTTGGGGGCCTTCCCACAGTATGCTTTAAGAGTGTAATACGCCTCATTATTTCATGGGGCTATAGCCAGTTTTAAATTTCTTTTCATTATTTTAATTTTATACAGAATTTCTTTCCTATTTTGATTTTTTTACTCTTCTTTGATTTGACTGAAAAATAGGTGTATGGGGGTCTAAAGGGCTTGGCGGTTGCAATAGTTCTTACTTCTCTAGGTAACAAGCACAACTACTTATGTGAGTAACAGTTTCTCATGTAAGAGCCAAAAGACAATACATAATAGGTATTATTTTCAGAAGAGTCGACCCTAGCTCATCTTAAGTCTTTGGGAACAGTAGGTCAGCACAAACAGGTTTGAAAATCTATACAATTATAATAAAACTGTTATGGTCAGAAAAATGAGAAATTGCAAAATACAGAATAGAAATACACAGAAATATGTCTAAATAATTTCAAGTAAATGCAAACAGATAAATTATAAAATATTTTCTGAAGCTCAGTTGCTCCTTAAGGGTTGTAGAAGTTTAACAGAAGCACCAAACAGTCACTGCTTTTCACACTGGGTTGGACTGAAGAAATCAGAAGTGCACAAAACCAGGCCAATTTATAGGGGATATTCCAGAGCTGGCCTAAAGGAATTTTTGTATGCCATAAAGTAAGTTCTTGCCAGCCACTGTGATTTGTTTGTCTAGATTTTGTTATTAGCAGTGATATTGCAGTTGCATTAAAAATATAAATTAAACAAGCTTCTTTCAGTTGGAATCTCAAAGAATATTTATGGCATTTATCAGCACTGCTGACTTGCCCTTCTGCTAGCAAAGCTGTTTTGAAGTGAGATGCTGAATAAAAATTTAAGATGGAAACTGGCAAATAAACTGTCAGAATAGACAGGGCTGTAATGTAAGACACTTGGGGTGCCATGGATGCTGCAAAGACTTTTTAAGTCTTGGTATTATTTCATCTCTGTTGCAGGATTAGCATGATTCATTTATCATTTATCTCTTACTGGCTCTGTAAGAAAACATCTAACTTACTTCTTTCTGTAGTTTTATTAAAGATGCATACATAGAGCAGTGCAGGTCTGCATACCAATTTGTAAAATAAGTGATTAAGAGCATAAGAAATTCTTTTGAGCTTTAAGTAAAAATAAACAACTAAACTCCATCATAAAAACCAGTTAACTTTCAATAGGATATCATGTTGGAAAGTAGGGGACTGACCTGAGGTCAGACCTGAATTTCACCTCTAGGTAAAAGGCCCGAGGTCTTTTACCTAGAGGTGAAATTCAGTGCATGGAGATGATGGAAGCTTGCTCCAGTCTATCTCCTCCACATACCCTTAACCCTCCAGGACTGAGAATACTATGTACTTTCCATAAATATTCACTCATTTTCTTTCTCCGAGTCTGTCAAGAAGGAGGCCACTTAGGGCTTTCATAAGAACAACTTTCACTCATAATGCTGTAATTTAATGGAAATAGCTAATTTAACTAAGAAAAGGTTCAGATACCAAATCCCTTTCATTTTCATAGAATCATAGAATGGCTAGGGTTGAAAGGGACCTTAAAGATCATCTACTTCCAACCCCCCCTTGCCATGAGCAGGGACACCTTCCACTAGACCAGGTTGCTCAAAGCCTCATCCAACCTGGCCTTAAACACTTCCAGGGCAGGGCCATCCACAACTTCCTTGGGTAACCTGTTCCAGTGCCTGACCACCCTCACAGTGAAGAATTTCTTCCTAATATCCAATCTAAACCTTCCTTCTTCCAGTTTAAAGCCATTACCCCTTGTTCTATCACTACCTGCCCTTATAAGTAGTCCCTCCCCAGCTTTCTTGTAGGCCCTTTTATCATACAACATACATGTCTTTAAAGGTCAGTTCCTGATTGATCATGTCCTTGCACAGTAGCTTATTCCAAAAAGTAAATGGGAATGAAGGGCTTGACTGGCCAAGACTGCTTTCTACAGGTAGAAGACCCTATTGTGTGTTGTCAATGAAGTAGTTAAGTGCAAATGGAGGCCTTGCCTTGATCCTTCAGCATCTATGTGCACACACGGAGATAGAATGCATCATATTTAGATTTGTCTAAACTTCTTTCTCTAGTTCCTACTAGGAAAGTAATTGGTCTTTTCCACAATGAAAAACACTGCAGGCTTATTTTGGATTATTTAAAGCAATTTATCTCATCTTAGAAAAGAAACAATAACTTTCTGCATGTTTATCTATTTTTTGCTGACTTAGAATGACTCCAGAACATGCAGTGTGTTCCGTGTTTTTAAGGGGATCAATACCAATTTTGCCTGTGGGCTGGAAGACTATTTTCAGCATGATAACATGGGTATAAAACAGAAAATAATTTCCCATTGTGAATAAAAACAAGTACATGAAAAAAATGTTCATCCCTGGCTACGATTCCTTCTCCCACTCAAAAAAGTGTTCCTATTCTGTTCCTATCTTCCTTCCTAGGGGAAGGAAAAATACCTCTTGGCTTTACTATCCTCACTATTAGTATGAGAAACGTAGTATCTGTGATGAACAGAATGTGAAATACATTGTGCATTGTCCTATTCAATGTTATGGTTTTTACTGTCACCAAGGGCTTGAATGCCTTGGTTCGTTATTCAAACTATTATTTTGATGTTGTTCTGTGTATAGGCTACAGAAAAAAGTTAAAATGGACAGAAATTGAGAGAGAGAGTTCTCATTATATTAACAAGAAATGGAGAACACACAAGAATTGTCACTTTTTATAGCAGAAATTCGAGGACCAAAAGAGGTTTTTCCTGTGGATGACAATGACAGGAAAGGGCACTAGTTCAAACCTTTACAACAGAGGTGCTAACAGAGCTCCCTGAAGAGCTTTTGGAAATATCTTTGCATTGAAAGAAAAAATTGAGAAGACTTGATTATTATTGGGGTTTTTTAACATCTCTAGGGTGAAATTTTGCCCTTGTTAAAATCAGTTAACCTTTTCCACTGATTTCAATACAACCCCATTTCTAATACCATAATCTCATTATAAACTGATCTGTTATTGCAGTCCTGGTATACTTGCATCAACGAATTTTACAAGCTTGGACATAGCACCAGGGTAAAGGGAAACGTGATCAGAGATCACATAACTTAAGTTACGATCTTAATGTAAGTTAAGAAGTTCAACAACTCCCAAGTCTCCAAGGGTACTTTTGTGCTGTATGGAGCTCAGAAAGCTCAGGCCCCTAGCAGACCCAGCCGACATGCAGTTGTTTCCTATGTGCAAGAGGAGGCTGTACAATCTGATCATTTTCTTAAAGCCAGTCACACGTCTGTAAGATAAGCATATAGGCATACAAGCATCCCAATAGAAGGGAACCCTAAAATAATTTATCACAGGTTTCTAAGAAAAACAAAGAAACAGTTTTTATATTTCACATGTTATTCTTAGATGTCTCAAATTTATATTTGGCTGCCTAAATTATTCACTTAAAATCACATCTATGTTCCTACCCATTTGAGACAATTTGATGATGATTTAGGTGTCTTTTACTGACTGGTGCCAAAACTTTTTGTACTAGGTTCTCAGGTTTAAAAAATGTCTTAAGTAAGTTTGAGAAAAGAAATTACAAGAAAGTTGGTAAACACAGCATGATATTCAATTTAAACCTTTGAATGGGAAACTCGGAAAAAAGGTCACGGGTCTGAAACAAAGGAAACACCTGCACTTCCAAGGAACTGTGAATAAGTAATAGGAAGGAGCCACCTCTAATCAGGCATCTACTGCAGTTTTGCAGTTTTTATTACTGAGCATGCATTTAGAGACTTGACACTGATTTTCTTTAATATGGTTCTTTCCATACCTTTTCTTCCAGATTACCACTAATGGATTCTCTCAAACCAAGGTAGTTAATTTCCAAAGGAATGAAACTGGGGGAACAACACAAACTATACAAATTCCCTTTTTCCCCATGTTTCTTATAAGTAACAAGCTCATCTTCAGTTTAAAGTCTCTGATTATTAGCACTTTTTGCAGACATGCTTATCTCATGTGTTAGCAGTTCAATACTAAAGGCACACATGCTCAGGGTTACTGCACTCAGGTCATGCATTCTCAGCATACTAAATAAAAAATCAGCCTAGTAAAGTCCATTAAGTTTAATGCAACAAATAGCACAAAATATACTGACAGCTATACTGAAAATAAATCCTTAGGTTTATGAACTAACTTAAAAACAGAAGCTTCCCAGAGCTAACTTGGCAGTCACTACTATGTGGAGGTTTCAGACACTTGCTATGCATGACAGTTATGATGGCTGCATTGTATCACAAGGCTTCAGAAGCCCTGCTCAGATATGGCTACATAAAATGTTACTTGACCCCTTGTATTCAGCCAAGAGTGAAGCCTGCAACTAAGGTATGTGCCACACCCACCTGCCACAGAAATGAGATCTAGAGAATTAAATGAAATTTGGAATGACAATAAGTTCACATTCTTGGTCAGTGCCTTGAAACAATGAGTAGTCTTGTGGATTAGGTAGAGCCCAAAGCAGCTGGTATAATAAATTTTACTATTGTGCAGTAAGAATGATGAATGATTTTGCTAGTTTATACTTCACCCTATTTCCAAGGTCACCAGATTCCTCTCAACAAAAACAAGCTACGGCTTGTTGTCACAGTCATAAAGTGAGCTCAGCAGTAAAGTACTCTGCCACATTTTACTATGGCTGTGCTTGGTACCAACCTTTGAACTGTCTTCCAGAGTCATATATGTAATGTCACCTACAGTATTCCATATCACAGTGCAGTGCAGATGGTGAGAATCTGTACAACAGTTAGGTACAGCTTAATTTCCATGCTTTTCTTAAAAAAACAAGGAATCTGAGGATATGCCACTACAAGAACACTTCATCTATTTTTGAAAATCCAGCCCTAGCTTCTTGTCATATTGAGATCCAGAGGAGTTTGTAGCGGGATGCTAAGTTGCTTTTTGATGAGGTCTGATCCTGTGCTTTTTGAGGCAAACCAGTCTAGGTAGATAGTTAGAAGCTGGCATAATTTTACTAGTTTGAAGTGAAAATATCTGACTGCCTTGTCTGCAAAACCATGCAAATTCCTTACCAGCCCATTATTTACATGTTTTATTTTCAGGTTTTTTTTTAATTTACTCTACTGTATAGGCTAGATGGAGGATTGAAGAAAAGGTAAAGAAGCAATCTTTACCAGGTAGCTTCATGACAAAGCTTACAACAGTATTACCATAACAATAAAAATGAATCATCATGTAAGTCTGGTCACACAACCCATAACAAACTTTATTTATACTTTAATCTTACATTCTTTTTCAGCTAGAAAGAGAAGTTGGACATATACTGTGGAAATCAATTGATGGTACCTGAATGAAAGGAAATGAATGATGTGACCTAAAAAAATCTTTTCTCTCTCTAGTTTCCATCATGTAGGAGTTTTCAACAGTAGTTAAGAAGGTTCTCCCTTTAGTGCCCAACTGCAGCTTAACTTTTCTGTAGTGCTACAATTTGGGAGCATAGTTTAGGTTACGCAAATTATGACAATGAAATATACAGTTTAGAACCAAACAGTAGAAATGAAAAGAGTTAATGCGTCAAGCACTACTTTGGACTGCCTTTAGAATATGCTCTTGCTGAGATGGCTTCAATCAAATAACTTCTCTCCTGAAACATAACTCAGTACAATTGACTGAATCTCAAAATATCTTATCCAGCCATGACTTTTTCAGTCATTCCTAGTTGAAATCTTTGGGTTCCTCTAGGATTTATGTCACAATGAGTTCCTGTCACCAGATATTCGGGATTCTACTTAAATGTCAGATGATAATGTGAGAAGTTGTCTGCTGTTGCAAATCCCCTAGGTTTATTAATTTCAGACATAATTTGTAGACTTGTCCAAGGTATCCTTTACCCCTCGTTAGAGAAAAAATAGCACTTGTACTTAACTAGTTAGATACACACACTCTTAGCATGTTTTTTTGAAACAATGCACCCTCGAATTCATACACATTTCTCAAATCAACAGACCATCCAGAAGTAGATTTCTGAGAGGAGCAGCACTTTCTGCAAGGAAATAATACTGTCAAAATAGAAATATAAAGAGTATATGTTGCTCATAAAAAACATGGCTAATAATAAAATTCCAGTGCAAGGCTAATCATATGCAAAAATTTTCTTGATACTAAAAACCAATAGTTCAGGATACACTTTTTTGTGGTATAAGAAAAAAAAAAATCAGAAATATGTTAGCCTTCCCGTACTTTCCAGTTCAGGCCATTTTTACTGTCTATTTTTTTTTTTAAGTATGGAAATTATGGAGAAAGTAGAGTAAGAATAAAATAATTGTAGATGGCAATAGAGATGAAAAAGTTCTTTCACAGAATCAAACACATCCCCCGCCAATGGAAAATTATCTTAGACAGTACATTTTCCAGCATTCTGTCATGGTTAAATTACACACAAATTTTATTTATTGAGGGAACATTGTTCCTTTCTCATTGTAAGGATATAGAAGTTGATTGAATTCAACTTTCGAAACCAAAATACTTTACAGAAACTTTGTATTATCATTAATTTAGATGCTTAGTATACACTTCAGAAATATAAATCCATCTTCAGCACTCAGCATTATCTAAAGTGACAAAAGTTACTAATGACTTGTAATATATAATTTAATGTAAATTTACTCCTTTCTAGGCACTGTAAAATTTCCTATCAAGTACAGCAGAAACTGATTTCAAACTGATTAACGGAAATTAAAAGCAAGCGCTATGATCATCACATGGTTTCTTACCACATTCATCTGATAATCATGACAACGATCATCTTTTTATATGCATTTTGAAGGTGAATTAGGGAAGGAACCATTCCTATATCTACATCTTCAATATCGCAGTTTGGACTCAAAGACATGAAGAATCTTGCTTTGAGAAAATACTACTTTTCTGAAGTCTGTCTTCTTTCATCCAAATGATCATTATCCTGCTTCAAATTATTAAATCTATGAAACAAAATTCTTATCTCTTTAATAATAATTTCCTTGTGATTTACTCTTCATAATAAGGAGAAATTACATACAGCACAGCAGATGAAAGTAAAAGTCTGCAGATTAGATTTACAAAATATTACAAATGCCTTTCTGTGTGTCAGCATACTCTTTATTGAAAAGGTTTCCATCACTTCCGTTGTGCTGATAAAGTAGATTTTTTTTAATGATAAATGGAAAACTTTTAGGAATTATATGCAATGTGATGTCTCTATCCATTGCGGAAGGATATAAACTTCTACTTACTGTTTAAAATCACTCCATTAAAAACCCTACTGTATAAAATGATTCAACCAAGTTAACTCATTTCTCTCTTTTTATGTGAATCCCAATTGGAGTCATAACAGTTATGAGTTGCAACATAATTGCAATAGACTTCAGATTTCCCAAAGGTGTTATGCTAGGATTTGGGTTGTTCTCTATGATTTCTAAAGAGGATGACAAGAAGGATGGGTTACAGATAGGAGAAAAGCACAGGTACCTGGTCCAGTTTCCAGTGGAACTCTGCAGGACGAAAGGTGTCAGCCTGATCAAAATCTTTGCGTAACAGAAATACTAATCGGCAGTTGTGCACATACAGGGCATAGTGATGTCGATTCATCTCTGAAAGGAGGGATCAATAAGATCAGTGATCTGAACTATCATCGGCACTTTTGTTTAGGTGAATGTGTTTGAAATCAATATACACCTAAGAGACAAAGCCCAACCAAACAAAAAACCCCAAAAGAATTGACTTTTCTCAATATCATGAATCATTATGGTTCTCAGTGAAGCCACATATGGTAAGCATAGTCCTGAATTATGCCATATTAGTTTTGTTTATAGGAGCATTATGTCCATACTAATAAATAAAATTCAAATCAATATTTCATCTAACCAGTTTCAGTTAAGAATTTGTATTGGTTTTCCCAACCTAAATCATAAAAAAATTAAAACTATTTTAATTATTTTATCAATCAATTCCTATAAAATCTACATGTGTGTTCACAGAGATTATCCAAGAAGAGAATCAGTGCTTGAAACTTAGGTAGACAGTCCCCTCAATAAACTATCAAGTCAGCAATGCTTAGAATGGCACTATCCAAGCTTATTAACTTTTTTCCAGACCAAATTAAGTGAGGAGAGACGATAACGCTCTGCTAACTTTGTTAAGCCCTTTGACAAATATTTTTTCAATACAGTCACCTGTCTTGTCAGAGTTGCAGAGAATAGTCTCTTTCTCGGCTCTTAATCCTGGACTAGGTCCATGTTTCATCCACAGGGCAATAGTGAATTGATCAGTTAAATTCTTTGGGACTATTCCATCTGGGATTTTGGCTCCTTGCTTTCCATCAAATTTAAAAATTATGTCATTGTTATCCATGAGAAGGCTAGCTGTCCAGTTAGTTGTTGCACTGGGAGATGGCAACAGGTCAATGGCACCTGAGGAAGCTCCTGAAATGATAGATAATGAATAACATAATTAGAAACTAATGAAGAAACTGTGAAGATTAATTTAATATAGGCCAGGGTTCTGATTCACACTCTATTTTTTACTATCCAAATGGTTCTACCAGTCTCACTGTCAAACCACAGAAACATTATATATTACCAACCATAGTAAGCCAGTAAGACTTCTCTAGATCTAATGTATTGCACAGAAAACTACAGAAAGTATTTTAAAGCTATTTTTCTTGAAACTTATCTAGTTTTCTGAAGTTCATTAATGACATTTTTTCAGTTATTTCAAGAACTGCTAAGACTAAAATCAAATTCTCGACATCCATCTGGGAACCTTTACATCTTCTCTCCCTGACAGCATGGAGATATATGGTATGTTGCAAAACACAGTACAGTGGGGACGAATGTAGGATATTCATGTCCAGTAGACAGCCACAGATATTCACAATAATGTCACTGTGAGTATCAATACATACAGAGCAATGACCCTAAACCAGATAATATCACTTTAATGCCGGCTTCTGGCAGGTACATGGTAGTTGTAACTCCATGTGTTCCCGTCTCATGATAGATCTAAGACTTTTAAGTGGTGCTTCCAATTCAGATTAACCCCCTCCCAAGCCAAAAGTAAATCATTAATGGAGCGGTCCCCAGCTACACAGTATTTGTCTGTTAGAATTGGGAAAAAAAAAACCAAACCAAACCAACAACAGAAAACAGAAATGGAAAACACTGTGGTGTCAAGATCTGATAAAACAGAACAATTCTTTAAAGCTCTCTGTCTTCTGACAGCTTAACAATTGTTAGACACTTGTAAGCCTTTACTTAACTGGTGAAAGACAGCATTTAGCAAGAAGTATGCTTCCCATAGTAAAAAGCACAAAAATCTTTGTATTCTTGTTGATACTTTGTTAAGTAAGAATATGGTGAACAAATGACAACTGCGTAGAAGATCCCAAACTAGTAAGATATTCTACCACACTTCAGCATCCAAGGAGAGAACAAAGATCCCAACTCGCTACAGAAGTGTAGAATTTTAAACCAAGAATGTGTGGAATTATATCCTATGGATTTTTTAAAAAGTATTATAGTAATGATATGAAAATATTAATAGCATTCAGTAACTGAATTTCTTAGACATTTCTCCAAAATGTATTACTGTAAAATGAGGTTATTTTGAAGTGATAGTAATATAAACCTAGAATTTAAGCACAGAGACAAAGTGTATTTATTTTTTAAATTCTAATTCTGGATAATACACCATGCTGCATTGCTTAATACACAGATGTTATCAACAGGAATACATCAAACTCAATTTAACAAGATGGCACAATTTGTGATAACATTTCTATTTTTTTTTTTAAATTAAAGCCACTAAAAAATAAAATTACTTGCAGAGGAAACAAGTAAAATCATAATTTTCTGAATCAATTTCCTTTTGTGTTAATTTTTATAGTCATTTTTTAAACTTACAGAAGGAACAGAAATTGCTTGCACCATGGTGTATAAAAGGAAACATATTTTTAAATGGGCACATGCTTATATTATGTAAATTATGGGCTCAAATAAGAAGCTTCATCCCTCACTCACTCTACTCTAGCTATAAGAATTTGTAAACATCTATTTTTAAAATTGATCTGTGGGAGAACTCCAAAATTGAAGACTCTCATATTGCTTGTTAAACTCC
>NW_010317146.1:0-740 GCF_000700745.2 Antrostomus carolinensis | reverse complement strand
TCAAGTAAACTACCTTATTTTCCCAGCTTAAGGTTAGACTTGTGTAAGAGCATTTGGGTAATCAGTATCAAGCTCAACAGGTTCTACTTCATCTGCCTGTATTTTTATGGAGATTTATAGATTACTTTGGAACCTCATCCTGTTAGCGTGTGTTAATCTTGTCCTGAGAACAACTATTGGATTATGTGTTCGGGAGATTTAGGTGGAAGAAATCATACTCCTTCGATCCCAATAAATCCAACCAGCATCCCCAGCTGCTGAGCCATGTACATACACAGACATGGAGCAATACAAACAGGAGGTATCTGGAAGTGTTCCCAAGAAGAGTCTTATCAGGCTACTGGATCAGTGCCCTTCCACAATGTAGTGGCTGATGCCCTTTTCTTCTAAAATGGGGTTATAGGGGATATATATGGGGATGGAGTTATAGCTGGGCTTGTGCCAATGGGGCAGAAGACTAGAACTGATGAAGACCGGGAGGCCCCCCATCCCACTAGGATGAAATTGGTGTACTCGGCTCGCTCCCTGAAATGCCTGTACACCAATGCACGCAGCATGGGGAACAAGCAGGAAGAGTTAGAAACCCATGTTCTGTCAGGGAATTATGATCTAGTGGCAATTACAGAGACATGGTGGGACAGCTCACATGACTGGAATGTGGTCACGGATGGCTATGTCCTTCTCAGGAAAGACGGGCCAACAAGGTGGTGTGGTGGAGTCGCTCTTTACGTGAGAGAGCA
>NW_010317145.1:2260-26273 GCF_000700745.2 Antrostomus carolinensis | reverse complement strand
GAAGCTCAACATGAGCCAGCAATGTGCACTTCCAGCAGGTCGAGGGAGGTGATTCATCCCCTGTACTCTGCTATTGTAAGGCCCCACCTGGAGTACTGTGTCCAGTTCTGGAGCCCTCAACACAAAAAAGACATGGACCAGTTAGAATGAGTCCAGAGGAGGGCCACAAGGATGATCCAAGGGCTGGAGCACCTGTCCTGTGAGGACAGGCTGAGAGAGTTGGGGCTGTTCAGCCTGGAGAAGAAAAGGCCTCAGGGAGATCTTATAGCGGCCTTCCAGTACCTTAAGGGGACCTACAAGAAAGCTGGGGAGGGACTTTTTATAAGGGATGGCTTGCCTAAGTTTGAGGAGCTGTGTGCTGGTGGGATTCCTCAGACAGCTCCACAAAGTGATAGGCACGATGAGCCACACCTGAAGTGCTTTTACACAAATGCACGCAGCATGAGAAGGAACCAAGAGGAGCTAGAAGCCCTAGCCCAGTCCCAGAGATATGACATCATTGGTATAACTGAAAGCTGATGGTATAAGTCCTTTGAATGGTGTACCGTGATGGATGGATACAGGCTCTTCAGGAGGGATAGGCAGGGCAGATGAGGTGAGGGTGTTGCACTGTATGTAGTGGAGGGACTGGAGTGCATGGAGCTTTCAGTTGGCAATGGCACACTTGGGAGCCTCTGGGTAAGGATTAAGTAACAAACAAATAAAGCGGATGTCATCGTGGGAGTCTACTATAGCCACCCAGCCAGCATGAAGACACTGATGCACTGTTCTTTAAGGAACTAAAGGAAGTTTCTAAGTCATCTGCCCTAGTCCTTATGGGGGACTTCAACCTGCTGGACGTCAATTGAGAATACCACACAGCTGCTACAAAAGGTCCAGAGGATTCCTAAACCATCTGGAAGGCAAGTTCTTGGTTCAGATACTAAGGCAACCGACCAGGAAAAATGCCTTCCTTGACTTGTTGCTCGTTAACAGAGAGGGTCTTGTGGGTGAAGTAGTGATTGGTGGCTGCCTTGGCCACAGCAACCGTGAAGCAGTCAAGTTCAAAATCTATGGTAACAGGAGGAAAACTACCAGCAAGATCTCAACTCTAGATATGAGGAGAGCAGACTTCAGGTTGCTCAGGGAACTACTTAGTAAAGTCCCCTGGGAAAAAGCTTTTGAAGGTGCTGGATTCCACCAGTGCTGGTCACTTTTTAAGTACCATCGCCTAAGAGCAATCCCAAAATGCCAGAAGTCAAGCAGGTGAGGCAGAAGGCCACCTTATCTAGGCAAGGACATTCTTCTAGAACTAAGGTGGAAAAAGACAGTGTAAGGCCAGTGGAAGCAAGGTCAGGCATGATGGGAGGACTACAGAGATGCTGTTGGCCACTACAGGGAGGAAATCTGTGCAGCTAAAGTTCAATTAGAGTTCAAGCTGGCTAGTACTGTGAAAGACAATAAAAAGGGCTTTTTAAAATATGTTGATAGCAAAAAGCAGACCAGGAATAACATTGGCCAGTTACTCGATGAGCACGGTCACCCTACAAACAGGGACACAGACAAAGCAGGGACACTCAATGCCTTCTTTTCTTCGGTCTTCAACACCAAGGATGGGCTCAGGAACCCCCAGAGCCCTGGGCTATAGAACCATGAGTGTGAGAATGATAAACTCCCTACCAGCCCTGAACTTGTGTGGGATTCGCTGCTCCAGCTGGATCCCTATAAGTCAACAAGGCCTGATGGGATCCATCCAAGGGTTCTTAAAGAGCTGGCAGATGTCATAGTGAGTCCTCTCTCAATGATCTTTCAATGCTCTTGGGAACTGGAAAGGTCCTGGTTGACTGGAAGCAAGTGCTGTCCCAGTCTTCAAGAAGGGCCACAGGGAAGACCCTGGTAATTACAGGCCTGTAAGTCTCACTTCTGTGCTGGCAAAATTATGGAGAAGATTATTCTGGGAGTTATCGAAAAACACCTGGAAGACAGTGTAGTCATTGGTTCCAGCCAGCATGGGTTCATGAGAGGAAAGTCCTGCTTGACAAACCTAATCTCTTTCTACGATAAGGTTACCTACCTAGCTGACCAAGGGAATCTCTTAGAGATCCCTGCAATCGGGAGCAGGTCTGTGAGGCATCACTGCCTCAGTCCCAAACCGTAGCTTGAACAGGCTGCACAAGGGGGAACCCAAGGCACTTTCTCTTGCTTTGTTCAAGAGTGAGAGAAATGGAGGAAATGAGGGACACAAGGGGATAAGTGTAGCAATATCAGTTCAAAAGACAAGTCCAGCTAAGTCATTGTCCCTCATTTACAACATGAGGTGTGCCTGCTGCTTACAGAAAGAATGTAAGAAACAGGTCAGAATGAAATAGATTGGGAGAATGTGCCAGCAAAAGGATCAATTTCATGGAAACAGAGGCTTTTTCAGCAAAATTCTCATCTGAGACCAGTGTGTGATAACAGTCAGCGTACAGAGTTCTTGTTGCATTTTCTTCATCCACAGTCTTTCTTCTCTACTTTTTTTCCTCTTTCTTACTCCTACCCCTTGTTTCCTGTGAACACTGTCTTAGTTGGCTATATCACATACGTGTCTTTTGCAGCACAGTGATGAATCCATGTGGTTATCTAAAGGCACACACTAAACAGCTGATGTTCACTGAAACTCAGGCTACAGTGTGACTGAGAAAACCTCATGCAAAGTTTTCTACCAGCAGTGATTCTTCAAGACAAAACAAAAATTATAAAAAATACAAGAAACAGCAACACACTGAGCAATTTTGCTGTGCTTATCTTTCCTCTTCCATGTCTTGTCCTATTTTGTCATCAAGGACTTAATGATAGGCACTGGAACACTTCCAGACCTTCTCAATCATTTCTTCCCCTCTTCCCAAAACTGTAGTTAGAAGGCTTTAAAAGTGATCTAAATATTTTCTTTCTGTAAAAAAACCCTATATCTAAAGGGAAAAAGAATAAGGAACATTGTAAAAAAAAAAAAAAAAAAAATCTTGGCATCTGGTATTCTTAGTGGTTTAATACACCTTTTTTTTTTTTTGTATCTTCACTACAAGATTAAAAAAGGTTTTAATTGTAGCTGTTAGCTGTCAGCAAAAAACACTATTATCTTGTCCTGCTTTGTGACCTTGCTCACATTATAACATAGACTTGCAATTCTTTATACCTGCCTTTCAACACTTCAGGGACCACATTTCTGAAAGGGCACAACTCCCATGTGGCAAGCCAAAAGGAAGCAGCCAAAGGGCAGCATTAGATGTTTCCATTATTCTTAATAGGACAAGTTGGATGCTGACACCTTCTGAGGCTCTAGCAGGAAGACTTTGAGTTTAAGTAAGTTTTTTGTAAGACTTTACCATAAGAGCAGCTTGCCAGAGGCAATCTGACCCCTTGTTACAGGCTACAGAAAGCAGTTTGACCACACTGACAAACTCTGAAGAGCCAAAACAGATGACTGAGTAACCAAGTAAGTTGCAATGTACGCATATTTTAGAGTTTGATGGAGAGAAAGTCATAGTCTTGAGATATTTACATAGCATTAATATGAGATTTTAACCATTTGAATGCATTTCAGAAATGTCATTGCCACAGATTCCATTATATATAACAAAGGCAAAACTTTGCCTCAGCATTGTTGTCAGAAAGACAATTTAAGTGAGGAACTAGCTATAAACAACACTATTTAGAGACAAATAATATATTGAAAATACATTATGTATTATGTTTTTCATGGTTCTTATAAAAATGTGCAGTCATGTGCATAAGACTTTGGCCTTGTGGCTTTAGGGTATGATTTTTGCAAGTCCTTAACGAGTTTAACAACATAAATCACAGGGACCTTCAGTTAACTACCTGGTATCACACAGTTCCCTACTGTGATGTTTTGTGTTCTTTGCTCTGAATCCTCTTCTACCAAGCACAGGACCAGAGCAACACTGACACTTTTCTGTGCTCCTAGTAGTCACATGGGTACACAAAATGAAGATTTTTAAGGTTAGTGGAGCAATCCTGTACATCAGCTGGGGATATACAGCAAGAAGCATCAATCAGGTTCCAGGTGTTTCTTTAAGTCTGGACTTTACAGGGGATCTAAAACTGACACAACACAGTCCCAAAACCCAAACTGTCAGATTTCCCAGCATCACTTTAGTGCTCTCCCACTGCAGCTCAGGATCCTTTCCAGTCTTGGAGTGTTAAAGAGGGAGTCCATGTCCCAAAGCAAAACCCTTTCAAGCATGCTGAGGTTATCTTTAAGTAGGCACACATCTATAAACATGCCCACAAATCACAGGCTTTTCTTCCTAGATAAGTATTGTGGAATAAAAACAGGGGAAAACAAAACAAACCAAAACCAAAACCAAACCTAACCAACAGTATCCCCTGCCTGACATCAGAACTGATAAAGGAAAACAGAAATTATAAGAATCCCGGGTAGTTAATAAAACGACTGCCATGCCAATTCCACTCTGGTAATTAGTACTCAATGCTCTGCCCAGCTCCCAGCTCTGAATTGTAAGCAGTGTTTCACATGTATCAGTTGTTAACCAACAGACCCAGATCAAGTCCTGCCATGGTCCTGAAACCTCTACCAGCAGAGAGCAAAGCAAAAGCACCAACAATATCAAGACATTCACTGGCAGCAAGCATACCAGTATACACTGCTGTTTCACCTCCAAGCGCCCAATTTCCTGATATCCTCAGATATTTGACCAGTGCACCCATTCAATAGAGTCAAAGAAAAAGAAGCATCCAGTTCTCTAGGACCAAATTTAGGGCTTCAGAATTTCTTTTTGAAGTGTGACTGAGAGAGAAGTCTGCCATTATGCTGAATAGCTAGTTCAGTCATTTTAACCATAAGGATTTGCTAACCCTTCAGCACAGGTATGTTCTGCATTTTATACAGTTGCCAATAAAATGGTGATTTCAGAGCCTATGAGCAATAAATTTCAAGCAGTTATATAAAATGTTAACTCCTTCTGTAAACAAAAACATTTTTAAAATTCCTTACCACTAGCAAAGTATAAAAAATAAAACCAATTTGTCTTTTCATCTACTTATTAAAATTAACTTTGACATTAACAAATAATTGACATAATATATTATTCAGACCTTTACATACAGAATTAAGTAGGATGTAAAGTGAAGGTTATTTATTTAAAAGGAAGTCATACATATGAAAAAGTGCTGTCATTCCAGAATAGCAACAAAGTTGCAAATATATTGACCTTTATATAGCCCTGTTCTTGGCGAGAAGCCAGCTTTCCTGCTGTTTCATGTTCTGTTAAAGGCCTGGCTAGGAAAAGAAAATCATAGCTCCAATAAATTGAGATACACTAGTTTAACTCACAAAAATTACTAATTTGTCTAAATCCTTTTGAAAGTCACATGCCTCAAAGCTACTTTTGTTCTTGTTGTTGTTGTTAGATCAGAGAAGGCTCACAGATAGCATCAAGGATGGAGGATTCTGACAGTCCATAGAATGCAGGGCTAGACCAGTCTCTCAAGTCAGCCAGAACCCATGAGTGGGAGCCATCAAATCACAACCCTCTTGAAAGGCTGACCAAATTCAATCCTAATGTTTCCTCAGTTTCTCATTCTTCACCTTTCATATTAGGAGGATGCCCCAGAACCTCCTGTCTGACATTTTCTACTCTTGATACTTGAGCTAGAGTTTGGGTTCAAGTTCTTGAGTTCGCTATTTCTGTGTTGATGGTAAAATATGATCCTTCTGGCCCAGCCCTGTGTTCAGGTTTCCTTGTCTGGAGGACCACCCTCATAAAATGAGCCAGGTCTTAAGCCAAATGAGTAATATCAATACAGTGGGAGTCTGGACAGACATCCAAGCTCAAGTCCTAAATTACAGAATTTAACGGATATAAATTTAGTTTTCTGCATGTCAGGGTAGGCTCCTCATCCACAAAATCACCCTCAGGACTATCCTCTGTACTTACGTAGTCATTTATCCCAATGACAAGAGGTTGAATGATAAGATACTGTGGCTTAGACGTATGCTTATTAAAACATTTCATATTCCCAAATAACTTAATGTGATTCAGACTAATATGTTTGTCTATTTACCTCAGATTTGTGTCAGTGCAGAGAAAACTGGGTTCAGCTCCATGAATCCACTATTTCACAGTTGTGTGAGCTGGCATGTCCTATGTTCCCTCGCCAGCACCCTGCGCAGAACAAGAAACTGTCACTGGAAAGACATATCCTTCAGGCTGCACCTTAAACCTGTAAGTCAGCAGCCTAAATTTGGGCAGCGTGGTGTTTTCTTTTTTTCTTAAGGGAAACCATAGTAAAGAGTAACAAGCAGGCTAAACAAAAGACCTAAGGAATATGATCACTTGAAAAGGATAAATCCAAGCTAGCCTAGCCTAGTAAGCTACATCCCACAACTGCACTGAAAGAAGTCCAAAAGATCAGAAGTCTCAAACTGAGATTTGCTGAGGAAAAAAACATCTCCAGGGAGAAATATTAAACACACTAGCTCCAGAAAATAATTTAATCTTCTGAAATTGGATATACAATGTCTGATAATATATATACTGACAGACAGAACAGGTAACACATATGCAATCAATGTCTCACAGGTGTAAAGTTATCTTTAAACTGATAAGTATATATATACCTGTAAGAGCTCACTGCTTGTGCTGAAGTGCCATCACTATATGGGATTGACCCAGAATGAGGGGCTGCTGTCAAACATCCTTATCAAAGGCTGTATGCACCTGCCTGTGCTAGAACATTGCTGAGAGCCATGGCATAAAGTACTGGATATGCAGCACCAAGCTGCTACTCTCCCATAGTTTAAATGCGACACTACATAGACTTCCATCCAGCTGGGTACAGCACGTTTCTTCATATAACAACTGTTAACACACCCTGTGTGCACAGGCTTTTCAAAAACAGCTTCTACACAAGTGTTTGTTTTACACAGCACCAGCAGAAAACCGTAAGCCTCACACAAAGCCAGCAACACACCATCCCCAGCTTTCCTCAATGCTTTGCAGCATGTGGGCTAGTTTCCCTTGGGTCCACAGTCCTGCTCAGGCTGCAGGGACCTTTCTTCCATATAGCCATCCATGTTGTATGGATATATGATAAAGACTAATGCTATATATTCAGACCAATGCTGAACCTCCTACTTACACAAGCTTCTGCTCCCAGGTTGGTAGCTTACCACTTGTGGTTTGTTCTGTGCAGCACAGAAGCCTGTTTGCCTTTTCACGGCTGTTGTTCTCCAAAGGGTGAATTGCCTTGCCTTGCCTGAAAGCCCTGGTACCATTGTTCAGTGGTGGAGAGCAGGGATGAGCCAATTGAGAGAGCCCTAGGTAGACTGCAAGAAGTAGGTGCCCAGCAGGTCTGTGAACAACAGGAAGAAAATTCCTAGAGGCTCTGAGTGCACTCAGTGAAATTTGTTCTGCCCAAGGAAGCTGTTGTGTTGGACTTCAACTGCGAAGAAAAGACTTCTTTCCATAAAGAGCAGTGGACATGCTTGTTTATCTTACAATGCACATCTCAATTTTCCCTATTTTTTGTTCCAGTAAGACAACTATAAGAATTTAAAATCTTTTCTGTTCAATTTCTTTATGGAATAGACGTAGGCAGTCCAGCCAACTTTGGGTCCCAGAACAGATGACATCTGTTGTTTTCCATGTTACCTTCTTAAATTTCCAAATTACTTTATCTCGTTTACCCATTCTTCTCACACTTTCCTGTGCAACCTGCTGTAGGGAACCTGATTTAGTAGAGGGGTTGGACTAGATGATCTCCTGAGGTCCCTTCCAACACCTCCAATTCTGTGATTCTGTGAAGATTGAAAACATGCTTTCTCCTGTCTCTAAGCAGCCCCCTTGGCATCTCATCTAGTTAGTAGGAGTGGAATCGATAATGTGAACACCTGTCCATCCTCCCTCATCTCATGGCCTTTTAATCAAGTTGTTGGTCTTCCGTTGTTTAGAAGCATTCAAACAAAGCACGGGAGTTTCATGATAACAACTTGACAAGCAGATGTAGCAAGATACAATGATTTGGTCAATAGGAACAGTGGGAATAGGATTTCCTCAACAACATGGATGGTACCTGAAAGGGATGATGAGCAATTTGAGAGGAAGAGACAAGAACTGTCACACCTCTATCTGTGCAGATATAGGACTCATCGGTTGAAGACTGTCACTGCACTATTTTCTACTGTGACACCCTTACCTAGACCAGATGCAGAGCAGATATCATTAGGAAATATGCAAGGCTTTCAGCAAAAAAGAAAAGCTAAACAGCATGCAGCACAGCACACAGTGGCAGTTATGTAGAAAGAACAGAATACAACTTTCACCTGGACCTCTGTGGCTCCTGGCTATGTCATTTATCCTCCTTTCCTTCAGCAAAATAAGAAACTGTATATACCTCCCTACTTTCCTTTCATTTCCCCTTCATCTCCTGTCTTTGTTCTTCTCAGGCTACAGCTGTAGCTCAGAATCCTAATGAGGGACAGGAAGATTCTTCCCAGGGTAGGCAGATTTTAGTAATTAGATTGGCTGCTTCACAATTCTCTTTTATTTGCTGGGCACTGAGTATATTATGTTTTCTACAGGTATTTCCTAGTTACTGGGAGCTACTAATTATTTAATTCATGGTCTAGCTTGAAATATTTCTTCCTCCTGTTATTCTGAAATTAAATTATCAGTGCAAACAGGTGAGGTAGAGGAGTTAAAATAAACAATGTCTATTTTTTAGATAAATTCTTGTTGTTTCTCAGGATTGAGAAAGGCCAGGGCATAGTAATTACTTTGATTGCTGGTTACAGTAATTTTAATTATACTAATCTATTATAAGTCCTTTAAAGATTAATCCTGAAATGCCACTTGCATTTCTTCTTGCTCTCTTTTAAAAGATTGATTTTCTCCCTAAACAGATCCAAACTCTCTTCCTGACAATTGACCACAAAGACCATTGTCATACTCATCACAGAACTGGCTTGAATTATGAGAAAACATGTACCTTGCTTCCATTATAAGCATTTCTCGCACCTTTTGCATATCCAAACGTACTGCAGCCAGGAAAAAGAAGTCCAGGACAATTTCCAAATATATCTAACATGGCAGAGTACACTGATGTTCACACTGAATTTCCAAGCATGTGGTGAACATGTTCCTCTCAGGTGACAAAAAGCAATACTGCAATGATTAAAAAAACCCCACAAACAAACCAAAAACAAACAACCTAAAACCCCCCCAGTACTACAGGATCCTGAGCCTTTCCGCTTCCTTTCCTGTTTGGGGTTCAGAACTTTTATGTAGGACAAACTTGTAATTATTAAGATGCTAGGCTGGAACCTAGACTTCCTTGGTGCTCATTGTATGCCACTTTGAGAAAGACACAAGTGTCTTTGGCTCCAAAGCACCTAACTTTCAGGCCCAGACACAGTATTTGCAGAGCATATTGTAGGAGCTAAGAACATCTGGAGAAAGTTTAAAACAGCCAACTCATTGGCAAGTTCTGGGTAACTTGCTGCTTGAGCAGAAGGCAGTAGGGACAGAGGTCAACCTCATATTTCATACTCCCTCACCTCCTCCTTGTTTTGAATGCACAGATCTGAAAACTTTCCAGAAGGCAGACAGCACAGCTCTTTGACCTTGACTCACCAGGAAATCACTATACTAATTCAGAAAAGGATGATCCATCTTCTGCAAAATGAATGAACAGAAAACACATTTGGGAAACATACACAGATTTATTTTCCCTCTCATCTTCTAGGAGAGGGCTCTGGTCACCAGGCTGTTACTTAATTTGGTTCATTGTGAGAGAAAGACAATTCATATGGCCAAGAAAATCATAAGAGGGACCTTCCTCAACAGATAATTCACCCTCCTAAGAGAGTGAATACTGAGTCTCAGACTGTTTTCCTTAAGACACTGTATTTTTGTGTGAAGCAGTCTGTTTAGGAAACAAGCCAATTTACAAAGGACCTATAACAAGAGTCTCTGGTTCACCCCTCCCACATGAGAGGCATATTACTCTCTGGTTAGGGACCATCTATGAAAAGCGTAGGGGAATCACACAGCCTCATTTCAACATCCCAGATTTATCCGTGAGGTTTAACATGGTCATACCTGTCAAGACTAGGGAATTTTTGAGTCTGCACAGACACCCATCCTTAGGCATCTAGAAAGGTTCAGAATCAAAGAACAAAACACCCATGAAGCCAAATACTAAGATGGAGTTTTTAAGATTGCCATTTTGGAATCTGATGTATCCACTGTACTTAATCTTATTTGAGGGAGAAATCTGACTTCTAACATCATTGAGCTCCCTCTCTGCAAAACAGGAATAGCCCCTCATTACACACAAAGACCACTGCTTTTAGACCTCTAAATTGCCCAGACTATTATGGAGAGACTACATGAGCTGAAAGACCACACACGTGCCGTAAATCCAGAGAACAGAATGTCCCATGTATTACTTAACAGCGCCATATGCCATTGGTGTGATGCAGGAATCCTCCTGCCTGCACATTCACAGCTACTAACTAAAGGCATTAGTAAGCACATGTCTGAGTTCTCAGGCCAAAAAGCCCTAGTAATAACTATAAAAGGAGTTTGCAGCAGAACTGCTATAAAGCGACTTAACAGCAAAGCCTCAGTCTGCTATGTATGGGAGAGAGACCCACGTGAGGATATTAAAATCTATATCTAGTAAAATCAACACAGACTATCATCAGATCCACATGATCCTTTTAGCAATATGTCTAACGTGAGCATTTCAAACCATGGCACACATGCTTTTTTGTTCAGCTGTTATTTTAAGTCCAGTTTGGTACTTAATAAATCCAGATCAGGAATTTGCATAAAGTGTCATGAAAACATACATTACAGTTTCCCAACAGGCCTGAGGCTGAGTTTTTTTCCAAAGGACTTTGAGATTCTTAGCACCCAAGCAACTTAGGAAGTATTTCTTCATAAAGAGAGTGGTTAAACACTGGAACAGATTCCTGAGATGGGTGATCAATGTCCTATGCCTGTCAGTGTTTAAGTGGCATTTGGACAATGCCCTGAACTACATACTTTAACTTTTGGTCAGCCCTGAAGTTGTTAGGCAGTTGGACTAGAGGATTGTTATATGTCACTTCCAACTGAACTATTCTATTCTATTCTATTCTATTCTATTCTATTCTATTAAGTCTGGCAGGAAATTAGATGTCACGGGAAAGGAACACTCTCAGCATCTTGGGGCCCAGACTCCATTTCATTCTAAAAATCATATTTCTAAACTTTTCAGATTTCTTTTACATATTTGTTTTTGGTTTGGTTTGGTTTTTTTTTTTTTTTTTTTTTATCAAGTGTCTTTTTCATTACAAAATGTAACAGTTCTTTCCACATTCACCTACAATTCATCACAGAAGAGAATGTTCCTCTTACGGTCAGTGATACAGCCTGACAACATGGCAGTTTTAACAAAACCAGGACCTCTCTTACATAAGGATATCTTTCTCAGCAATAGCTTGACAACATTCAGTGATTCAAGAAAAAAAGCTGCCTTGTTTTGTGAACTTTTGAGAATCCAGCTCGTGATTTGGCAAGCTCAAATACATTTCCAATAAAGTGGCTGTCAGATATTCACAAACAAAATGTAAAACACAATTTGTGCACAAAGAGAGGAAAGGCTAAAAGTATTTCAGTACACCGTCACAGAACAGCTCAGCCATCTTTGTTCTGAAGATGGAAGAACATTGTGTCTATTTTTTTCCTAACTTGCTTTCTAAATCTTTAAGCTCTCATTCCACATATCTGTCTTGGCATACAGGTATCTGGTTCAAACAAAAACATCAGCATTCCTCTGCCTCAGTTACATTCTTCAGACAGAGCTTCATATCACAGAGATAAGTGGAAGGGATGGAAATACACTTATTCACAACACAAATTACTCTCTTGGATTATTCTTTGTTCACTGTGTTAAACCTAGTGTTACCTGAAAGCATCTCAGTACCATGCCAGGGTTGGGTTGCAGTCAGGTTCATAATGGCCTCCCTGGGGCAAATCTTGGATGGCCTCATGTGGAGTCTGACACCTGCCTCCCACTTACCAGTTGCAATTATTTTGTGTTAACTGCTGCTAGTGCCTATTGCCCCTCAGTGCCATGGAAGCTGACACAAAGCAGTTCTGCTTAACTTAACCACTTTCCTATCTCTTGCCTAAAAGGCTACATCTGTTCTCTGGGAAAAAAATTCCCCTGCTACACCCTTTGTCCAATTGGTAACTACAGAAGACAACCCATCCTTGCTCCCCTGGATAAAAGGCTCATTTTGTCATGCACTGGTGGCTTTGCTTCTATGACTCAAGCAGCAAAGAAAGATTTGTCCTGCTTCTAAGTCCCTTGGTCACCATCCCTGGTTACCCCCTTTTTTACTATGGCTGCAATCTCTGACATTGTCTAGAGGAGCTGACAGTCCACTTCTCATTAGTTTTAATAGCAATTAAGTATCTAAACCTGGTGGGCAGTTTTGAAATGTCCAGCCTATTAATTCACACTGTACAGCATATCATACTCTTATCTTCCAGTTTCTGCCAAGCTGTCCAGATTTATAGACCTGACTGACCCTAACTAAAATCAAGAGGTAAAGTTAAAGTCTTGGGAAAATACCAAGTAATAATAAAAGCATATCGAGCTCACTGGTTTTGAAAGCAACCCAAAAGGCCTCCGATGTTCAGCATTGGTGCACTGAGGAGGTTATATCCAAAAGTTTAAAGACCAGTTGTTAAAGCTGTCCAGCTATTCCACAACCTTGGTTAGTCTTGCTTGTCTGTTTAGCCATAGGAGGCCAAAAGAAAATCAAAGAGGTATGCTTTAAAAATCTGTGTTTAGACACTGAAATAATTGATCCAGTTTGAAAAATAGTTAGGCCTCCAGCTGTTCTTGGGGTAAACCGTGGGATTTTTTGTGTCCTATGGGACTCTCTCACTTGCCTGTGGGTATCTTCGCTTCTTTTGGAGGAAGAATGTTTCCTCTCCAGCAATGAACAAGAGGTGCAAGATTCTCCCAGGAAATCTTTGCAAAGTTTTTACCCCCTTCAGTGTGAGTTAGTAGATATATAATAACAACCAAAGTATAGCTGAATGGGAGTTCTGCTTTGTTGAAGCTGAAAGTTGCTTATTCGTCTATTGAAAAATGCACGGGGCATCAGAAACTAGTGGTGGTATCCAGAGTCAGAAATATCAGTGAATCAGGTCCTTTAATTAGAAAGAATTTTGCTATTTGTTAAATAAGTCCTGTCTCCATTACAAGTTTAGCATTTCCAGCTCAGTCAAGCTGGATGAAGTTTTTCTTTCAGGCTCAGCAGCCCTCTTCTTTTGTTTTCTGACTAAAAAATAACTAATATTGCCATAACCATGTCATTCTCCCCCTGTTCCACAGACCCTGTTAAAGGAGGAAAGTAGATACTAGTCAGTTCGGAAACTAGTTTGGGCTCACCCATTAAGAGGTCTGTTTAACTTTTAAACCAGTGGTGTAATACATCCATATATGCTAATCCCTGTCATCTATGACTAGTAAGTATATGTATGAGCAGAAAATGACACATAGCTAAAGAAAGCAAGAGCTAACTACCTATGAATATAATTTAAATGCAAATATTTTTGCCTTATGTCCAATTCTGCTGGTAGGTCATTGGCAAATCAGGTTTTAGTGATAGCTTTGTAGCCAGATTATAGAAAGCCACTGACCCTGGGTAATGAATATTCTCTATATAATCACAAATATATCTTAATATAAATATATGTTCTGGTGTGTAACTGTACCTCAGCTGATTCTGAAATGGTGTTGTAATACCTCCTGTGGGCATAGCTCAGCCACCTAATGGTCTCCACGTCATTTGGTGACCTGAGCTTCTCATCTGAACTACATTTCCCATAAAGTCTCACTTCCCAGGTGATTGCTGGGGTACAACAAGGGGTTCTTGCCTATTGATGAGGAGATTGAGAGATATCTTAACAGCAGGAGGAAGCAATAGTATACTTTGTATCACAGGTCCAGTTACATTAATACTGGAGGCTTCATGACTAAAGGAATCCAAAGTGTTAGCGTGTTTTCCTCCAAAAATGGAGCTACTTCTGACTGTGTTAGGTAAAAAGTCTAAATTAATGAGAGGGGACAGTAGGAATCTAAAGGCATTCCAGCACAGCACTAAGGCTTGGTCTTGCAGTGTGTGGAGCAGTACTGAGATTACAAATTGTTACTGAACTCACCAGAAAATAGTCTCTGCACTGTTCTTTTTTTTTTGTCTAAGGATAGCCTCTAGGAATCAGGTGAGAGTTTCTGATGTAAGCAAACCTAGAAAGGCAAAGCCAAACTCAGCAAGGAGTACTGCTGCAAAACCAGAGTCACTTCACTATGCAAAAAGCCAGAGAACACAGTCAGCTCACCTGAAATACAGGACAGGTTAAAGATAAAAGTATTTGTACTCCAGTCAATTTTTGTGACCATAAGTATACCTGAAAACTCATGACTTTTCCATTTTTTTCTGTTTGGTTGTGAACACTTTGCAAGCTTTCCAAATAACAGGAGAAAAGAGTTTGTTGTTCCACAACTGCAGAGGGAACAGACCTTATTTCTGATTACTTCCCCAGCAGCAGGATTTTCCATCTGTGTAGGTTTAAGGGTGACCTTGACTCAAGGTCAAGAAATAGAACAGTATTTGAATTCCACTCATCTCTAATCAGTGTTAAAAAGTTTGCTTCTGAAGCCTTTCAACTTTCTTTACACTTGAGAATTGTTTTTATTGTAACAAAATCAGAAATGTTTCCTAGGTAACACTGGCAAACAAAAGAGGAAGTAGTAAGGAATCAATACAGGTAATAAGATATACAGTCAATAGGCTACTGCAATACAAATGTAGATATGGCACATATGCTAAAGAGATTTAATTTACCCTCATCCTTGATGAACAAACCAGTTTCTGGTTTTTTTTAATAAGGTTTTTAACACAATTCCCATGCAAAACAGTAGGAATGGTATGATGAAAACCTCAGCCTGAATGAGTGACATTTTGTAGCAAATTCTTACTACAATACTATTCTGATATCCTCAGAATCCTAAACTATTTATGGCAATGAATAATTCAATCTCTTGTCCATATCTAGTGAACTGAAGACTTGATCTTTCCAGACACAATTATTTCTGCTAAGTATTATTACTAATAGCAAGAAAGTATCAGGAAAAAAAAAAAAACAAATGTATGACAGCTAAGTGAAGTTAGCGAACCTCAGAGGTCCATTTGTGTTACCTTATTATCAAGATGATGTATGATAGTTAAGTGGTACATCACAGTTGCAGAAAAATCCTGTGATGCATTTTAAAAAGCACACATTTGAAATAATTTTGACAGCCTTCCTGCATTTCCTGCACCTTCTGTGTGCAAGAATGGCCAAACACCCAAAACACTAATGTGCATCTGTTTGAAGTCTGTATTAGTTTCTGAAGTCTCATTTCCAAGGAAGAACTCTGCTGTATAACACAGACCTTGAGCAGCCAGGCTGTGTTAGAACAGAATTGCCTGCTGACTGAAGCACACAATTAAGAAGTGGGAACTGTAAAAGTGGAGAAGCAGTGGAAATTATAAAAAGTTGGGCAGAAGGTATATTTCCTCAGAAAAGAAAAAGCAAAACAGGAAACCCTAGCAACTTGTGCTCACAAAGAAACAATGTAAATTCACCTTTTTTTTTTTTTTTTCAAATAGCCTATATTTCCTGGAGAACTTAGGGGAGCCACTCTGCTTACTATTATTTTCTGTCCGTATGTTCCATATTCTGCATTTTTTTCACTATAACATTTGTGCTATGACAATGGGGGTATTTGCATGCAAGCACTATATTTGTGAGGTATGATTTTGTCTGCTCCAGCTGTTCATTCCTCACCTGAAGTTATAATGTGTACTCCTTAACATCATAATCACCTACGCAGCAACCCAGGTTGATGTCACAAACAAAGGATTATGACTTCAGCTGAGGTATCAGTAGGAACAGAAGGGCTCACATAAAGAGAGATTCTGTCTGCATGCAAATGTGTCTGTTTACACAAAGAGGAAAAAACAAGTGAGAGTCATTAATTACAAAGTGATATGTTAGCTGAATTGCATTCTCATGGAACGTTTTTCATGCTCTATGAAGCATTCAGTGCATCTTACAAGAAAAAAAGGACAAGCTGGCTCCAAATCTCTGCTGTTATCAATTGGCACGGATCACTGGACTCCAGCCCACCTGCAATCTGCAGCGAATTGTAGTTTGTCTTTTGCTCACTGTATGAGGAAGCTGTTGATTCACTGTATCTGTTTTTATCAGCCAGTACCAATTTCAATTCTTTTCTTTATCTGAAACCCCCTGTGCTCAAAGGCTGCGTATGCCAGAGAGTTGCACTAGAGCTTGGCATCAGCTATTATTAAATAAAATAGTTATAGCAGATGGGTATTAGAGACCTTGGTTGCTCACACGGCAGGTGCCAGCTGAACTTTAATGTCACTAAATGAACAAATAATCTGCAGTGAAGTTCATGGTCAGGCTGTTATCCTTACTGGTTTCATTCAAAGTCAAGGAGCATGAAAACATGTCTACACACTGAGGGATACAATCCTCTTTCCTCAGCCAAGAGAGCTTCTTGCACTGGACTTTTCTCTGTGCTGTCATGTTGCACTTTAAGGCTGCTTGGACAGACTTAAAACAAACATGTGGAAGCCAAACTTCAATGACACCTCTGAGATAAAGAGGAACTCTTTTATACCCTTCTCAAGACTGTCCAGTCTAGCAACTGGATGGGACTTCCTTGGAATCTTGTGGGCTAAAGTGAAACAGAGAGGACATTACTTCACCTGTTAGGTTGTTTACTGAAATCCCACCCAAGCAAAAACCGGAGGTTGAGAACAGAAGTAAACAAACTTAATAGGAACCAAGTACGTACATAAAGGTTCTCTTGAAAAACCTAATTGAAGACCAAGGAGGTGCCCAAGGCCCAGACTTATCCGTTATGGCCTTAGGCAGTTCATAAAACATACCTGTCCTCAGCTCCCTGTAAATTCAGTTGAGAGAGTCTGGCACGTACAGAGGGAAAATGAAAACAAATATATGAACTGTTTGTGTGACCATCTCTTTCCACTGATGGAATGAGCCTAGAATGACTGGTCCTCTGGCTTCAATATCTCACTTGATGCAGTGGATGAATTCAGACCTAAGACTAACCACAACTCTGAGCATGAAAATACAGCTTTTTACGTGAACAATTATGTGGAAAACCAGTAACATTTTTATTCTCCATTAAAGAGACCTGAGGCATAAGATCCTGGTTCGTGTAGATATTTCAAAATATTGCTTTTGAGTATGGTGTTAGGTTTTTAGATAAATTTTCTGTTCTCATCTTTAAAATTTCATTCCATGTAGTTAGCTACTACTTTCACTTTCTCTTCTGATACAGAACTGAAATGTTCAGTTCTTCAAAACTGAAAAATTGCATTATGAAGGAAAACTTAAAGTCCTACTTAACGAATGAGAACTGATAACTATAAAATTGCTTCATTTTGATATGAACATTTTCCTGTAAATTACAACGTGAAGCAAACTTCAATGGGAATGTACTAATATTTGAGTTTACTTAAAAATATTTTTCTCAGCATTAGATATACACTGTTTGATTACTGAATTATCTTCCCCACTGCATAACTTCTGTCAGCCTAATTACTGTGTACATTACAGCCTCAGATCTTTTGGTCTCTATCTCAGAGATCATTTGAAAAAGTTTGCTAGCTGATAAACTACTGAGAATCTAGTAAACTCAAAAGTAAGACTGCGGTGACTGACAAGATTTTTATGTCTTCTCATTTGGAAGAAACTCTCAACCTCATTTATAATGGTGCTAAAGAAGTTAGGGCTGGTAGGCAATAGAGCTGTTCATAAAATTTTCCAATGGAAAAGTTTCCCATGGAAGGAACAGTTTGCTGCAAACATGGGAACTCTCTAAAACCTCGGTCTTATTGAAAAACTAAAGGAAAGAATTAAGGGTCTTAACATTTCTCCTCCTTCCTTTTCAGGAGGCATTGATGAAATTTCTACCACTATAGAAGTAGTATCTAGAAAAGGTTTGGGAGTTGCAATGTCAACAGCTGTTTTCCTCTTCCACTAGCATATATATTACAATATGTTTTTCTATCAGAATTCATACATAACAGACCAGGCCTACACACAGTCCTTTAGTGAGAGCAATGATTAACAGAAGACGACTTTTCTCCTTTAGTCACCATTCATATATCTTCTTGCTTATGTGGGTGTGATGGGTTCAGTCTGTCAGACACGTAACATTGCTGTAGACTGTTTTTATATATTCCATATCCAGTCCTCACACAAGTATTTCGGCCACAGATAGCTAGTTGGGTTTTTCATGTGCTATATCCTTTTCCGTGTCATACCAGTAACTGGTAGAAAAGTTGACACAAAATGCTGGTTCTTTACACTCCTGTAGAAAATGCTTTAGCTTTGCATTTTGACAGTTGCTACCAAAGTACAGCAATATCTGAGTTATCTTATGCCAAAGAGTAGGTTGTTTCTTGAGCCATTCAGTAGAGATTTAACAGTGGAATAAGATGTTCTATTTTTTTATGTTTAAGGCTGACTCTGAAGTTGCTGCATGTCCGAAGCATCTTCTGGCATTTTTAAAATCCCTAGCCCAGGAAACAGCATACCTCACATTAAGGTCTTCCTTAACATTGCTGAAGTTAAAAAAAACCAAACACTGCACCATGACATGCGAGGCAAGAATGCATGCCCTGCCTCAGGGTATGGTAATATAATGGAACAGGAAGACAACACAAGACTGAAGCTGAGCAGAGAGAGACATTCCCTGTCCACTTGTTTCTGGAAAAATCTACCTGCTCTAAGGAAATGGATTCAAACCAGACAGAAGACAAGTATTTGTATCTCAAAGTTTCCATAAAGACAGTTATTCTGAAGGAACTCCATGCCCATAATAGCTAGATGGTCAGTTCCATCTGTACTACTTTCTCTGTTATGTGCCATTCTTAATTTAAAGAGAAGTCAATCTGGACAAAATAGTAAAAGATAATGCATCTTTGAAATCTTTTAGAATACATTCTCAGCATCAGTTACAAAGCATGAATAATTATTTTTGTTAAGTATTAAAAGATCTTTTCTCTGCAAATACATCAAATATGGAAATGCTTAACAACTCAAATTCTTTGTACATACCTGTTGCTTTATTAGATATGCCAGTAATTCCACACAATCCACCCTTCCCTTCCTTGGTATCTGAAGTGCTTGATGTAATTCTGGTCTCTGACCAAGACTCAGCGTCAGTTTTGACCCCGACAGTGTAGTAGAGGTTGCCACTGTGGCATTGAATATCCAAAAGCATCTTCAGCAGGTCCTGAGCCACCACAGTTTTCAGGATAGTAATTTAAACCCTATCCAGATAGAACCGAGTGTGCTATGTCCCTTAATTGTAAAGGCTCAGGAAATACTGTGTGACCTATTCAGCTATTCTTGTCCCAGGTATAATTACCCACAGTCTACCCTTGCACTTGAGTTAGAGCATTAATGGTAGTAAGGGGACTCAGATCTGCTTCTCATGTCACAAGGAGGAGCCAGACACAAACCACTACTTCCCTTAGGTAAATGCGATCACTTAATTGGTCTGTCAGTTGACCAGACTAGTGCGCTACTAATGCATAGACAGCTGCACTCAATGAGAGGAGAACTCAGCCCAATCACAGGGAGATTTTTGTCCTACAATTCACATTTTCAGCTTCTTTACACTAGGGTTATAAGTACTTTTAATCTTAAATCCTGAAAATGATTTCTAGCATAGTACAACATGCCTGATCTTTCATTACTTCATCCCAGGTTGCACTCAATTATGTTCTCACCGACTTGTTGTGTTTTGGCCAACTCTTGCAAGAACTGACTTACAGTGTTGGAAAAAAATGCATTGAACAGGACCAGGTCGCTACAAGTGGAAGAAAACTTTTTCGGAAAAAATGAAGAATCCTGATTCATGCATAAGCAAAGGCCAAATAGCAGTATTTAATAGTAAGAAAGTGGAGAGAAAAATGGAAATGTGCTGTAAAGCTGTACTCTAGATGAAACACATTGAGAGAGATAGTAAACACTAATCTATGCAATGGATACCACAAATGCACTGCCCATAAAAGTTATAAGGGAATGAAGTATGCACAAAAGAAAGTTTAAACACAAGAGATACTGTTAAAAAATGATACATAGCTCAGGACTGATATACAGTATGCAAAAGATATACCTTCAAGGGCGTAAAGGTTTTCCCCTGTGGTACATTATCTGAAAACCATTTGTAAAGTAGAAGTATGTTATTCAAACCACCTTGGAGAACTATGTTTTAAGGGTATGTATTTTCATACTTTCTAAAAGTAATGAAGAAGCTGTCACTGTGGGTGATTTTCAGATCCATTTAAAAGACATTGCTTAGAGAGGAGGGAGGTCTTGTCATGGCACACAGTAAGGCGAGAATCCCGGTGAACTGAGACGCTACTATCATAATTTCCTTAGAAAACATCTGAAATATTCCACTTCTAGCTGCCTCCACTCAGAGAGGGTACACAGCTCCTTAGCAGTTTAGTCTGCAGTCGACTCTCTGAAAATGTTGCACTTGAACTAAGCAAAAAATAAACAGAATTTTCCAACAAGAGGAAGCACTTCCAAAATCTGAAATGGTTTAAAGTGTCTAGTGTCTGCCTTGCCAAGTTTTATCAATAAACAAAGCAATGTGGTGACACTCCAACTTTTGTCCTATTTATGTTTTCCAGTTCAACATTCCACAAAATCCCTGAGAAAATGTAGGAACCAAAGTCTAAAAGTCACCGTCCAGGAATCCAGTTCATATCCACAGTACTTTCATTAATTTAAGAGGAATGTAAGATGATGGCCTTGGGCACAAATTATATTTCCTCTCAATAATTTAAAAAAAAAAATTGGCAGAAAGCAAATTTTTTTTCTATAAAAATAATATTAATGGAGTGTTGAAGGAGCAAAGAAACAGAGATTGAAATAGACAGAAGATGAAACCAAAGTGAAGCAGAAACTGAATGAGTCTGAGAACAAGGCTGTATGTGTGGTAAATAACACCTAGATACATAAATTGAAGCACAGATGCAGCGCAGAGTTAAGCCAAGGGTCTGAACTGATGCATGGCAATACATAGAAGTATGACAGTCTGTGAAGAGTACAAAGGTGTTGTTAGACTAATGAAAATAAAGCAAACAGTCAACTGTGCAGGTCTAGGCAAGGAAAGGCTACGAGATCACTGCAATACCTTCCATTTACCTCATCTAGATTGCTCATGCATTTCTACTTTGCTCTGTGTTCCATAGGCCACCTACCAGGGAAAATTACTTTGGGCACTGCTGCTGTACTGCAGTTGCACTGGGGCTGTAGTAAAAAGCTGCTGGGTTGTGTTGCACCACAAAGCTCTTCTGGTTAGCTCACAGTTACCTTGAGAATCTATAACAACACACTGCATTACACTGAGGGATGGACTTATCGTGAATCTGCTCCCCTGATATGACTTCTGCCAGCTGTGGAATCCTATGTGGGAAACTCACTTCATGATTGTATTGATCATGTTCTTTAAGTCAGACAAAAATATGTCCTACAGGTACTGAGCCACAGATTTTTCAAAGATACATGGACAATACTCTTAGAGATTGTGAGTGATTTAAATGTCTGCATCCAAAATTAAGTGCTCTGACAGAAGTCAACATTTTTTTAAATAACTTGTATTTCTTTTAAGAGGATTTGCCACTTCAGTAACATGGAAGATCTGTGCAGTAGAAGCCCAGTTGATACTGAGAGGAAGCAGAACTCAGACTTAATTCTCACCTTCCTTATAAGAGCCATAGTCCATGGCCTTCCAGTGAGGCTTGGTTTCTAGGTTTCAGAGTTTCTGGTTCAGGATTAAATTAAAATTAACCTTTAAGTTTCTTTCTGAGTCAGCTCGCACATAGAAGTATTATTTCTATTGCATTATTTTAGGACTGGAAATTCGACATTCCCTTTTTGCTTACACAGTGTCATCTGTCTATGCTAATCAGCAATTGAAAGAGGTGACAAGGCTAGGTAGTTCTTCATGAATTGCACACAAGAGATTTTCCAGAGGCTTGTAGAGGAAAAGCAGGAAGAAAAACTGTATCAGTCCTTCATCTGGTGTCAGGTGACAGAAATGTGGTGAAATCAGTGAATCTTGTGGATTTACATGAGCTTTCAGGATTCACATTAGTGAAGTGCTATTCAGCAGTTACATGCACTCTCATCTGCATGAACATTTTGTGGACTGTCATGGTTTAAACCCGTCTGGGAGCCAAATACCATGCAGTCGTTTACTCTCTCTCCTCCACTCAAGGGATGGGATAGAGAATTGGAGGGATAAAGGTAAGGAGACTTGTAGCTTAAGATAAAAACAAATTAATAATTGAAATAAAATAAAAATTAAAATAATAATGTTAATAATACTAGAATATACAAATGAATAATCCACAGCGCAATTGCTTACTACCTAAGAGCAGATACTCAGCCTGTTCCCAGCTAGAGATCCCAGAGGAGACAAAATCCCAAAACTACAGTCCCAGAAGAGAGAGTTTCCCTACCAACCCTCATTTATATACCAAGCATAATGTTGCATGATATAGAATATCCCATTGGCATATCCAAATGCTGATTTTGATCCATTGCTCTCACTATACTTCCTCCTACCTGCACACTAGCAAAATATAAGAAGTTGAAATGTCCTTAATTTCTTAGCAACAACCAAAAACGTCAGCTTATTATTAACATTCTTCTCATACCAAATCCCACCCTAAATCCAAAACACAGCACTATTCTAGCTACTAAGAAAAATAATTAACTCTATCCCAGTCGAAACCAGGACACGGCTGAAGGCAGGAGAGCTTATCTTTAAAAGACAGAGTGGATGGCAAATGTACTAAGTGAACACTATGAACATCAGACATGCAGGAGAACGACAGCACATCCCACATACAAATATGACTGAGTTAATGGGAGGGAATACATTTAATTCAAAGTGACACCAAGACAGGAAACCAAGCCAGGAGGCTGAATGTTGAGACGTATGGCCAAAAAGACTAAAAGAACAGAATTATGCTAGCCAGATCACGTTTCCTGAAAGATGAATAAGTTTAGACACTCACATCTTTCCAAAGACTAGTTGTCAGTGGCTTGAGACCTCAAATGCTATCAGCTCATTACTTTGGGTAGAGACACACTGAGACATTATGGAGTAACTTAGGATGCATAGGTGACCAGATAGCACTAGGAATGGTTTCAGTGACAAACCAGCAGATATAAAGACAACAATAACTTCTGTGTGATTTTCCAATGCCTGTTTTTCATCCATGAATGGTTTAATGTTCCTCTGCTCCTGTAATTCATCAGAATGAAAGGGGTTCCTGCAGGGGATTCCTGCAGGTTAGCTGTAACAGGATAAAGTCAAATCTAGCCCTAGCCCGAAATGCATCTCATTTTGCTAAAAAAATCAGACAGCATGAGGTGCCTCAGAGGCACAGAGAGGTGAAACAACTTGTCTAAAGTTCTTTCAGCATTTTGGAAAAGAGTCCAGTGCATTAAATATATCTGAACAGTCTAATTTCAGATCCATCCCCACAGGGCAACCAAGAATATCTTTCAAATATGTCCAGCATAGCCTTTACTACCACCATTCCTCCCGTGTGGTTACACTTGTCCCAGGAGAAGGAAGTGGGCAGGATGGAATTATCTGAACATAGATCCAGCCTTCAGGCTGTCTGGAGGTCACAGTGCCTTTGGATTCACTGAGTCTCTGGGGAGGAAGGAATTCCTATTTATTGGTAATTAGAGGTCTTTGACTGCTATAACCACTGTACTGTTTTAGTTTTCTAACAGCTAGCTAACTGAAAGAAAAGACAGCAATAATATTCTGGAAGAAACTTCAGAAGAGAAATGTGGCACCC
>NW_010317145.1:0-2230 GCF_000700745.2 Antrostomus carolinensis | reverse complement strand
CAGGATTAATCCAGTAAGAGGTAAGACCATAGCTCTGTAGGAACAAGGACTGTGCATGGTTCTTATGCCCTCGAATTCCCTCAGGCATTAAATTACTATTCCTGTGTGATCCCTCATGGTCCCTTGAGCCATCTGGGTGGAAGATAGAAACAGAGCAAGCTGGTAGTGCAATTTAACGTTGTTCCCAAGGGCACTCAGCATGGGATCTGAAGGCACTTTGGTGTCCAGAACTATCTTTCTCCTTAACTGGCTTCTGTGCATACTGTGAATCTAACGCCAGTCCTTCCTAAGTAGACTGAGGACTCTCCTTCTCCAAAAGCTTTCAGGTAAAAAGGACCCCACATCTAGCCAATCACAGTGGAGAAAAAAAGAATGTTAACACTTGCCTAAAAAAAAAAACCAAAACAAAAAACAAAAGCTACATTAGGAATGTAAAAGGTGGAAGAAAATAAATCTGCTATGTAGAAGTATGCTATAGAAACTAGGTGCTATTACTTACCTCATTGAAAGTGTGCGATTGAAAGTTTGGACATCAGCAAAAAAACAGTAATTGAATCAAAAATGGAATGTTAGGCAACCAGTGACTTTTTATGAAGAGCAAAGTTTCATTTATTTCTTACAGTTAACACTTCATCTACAACTGGTTTGTGTTGGGTTGAGCACTCTTGTTAACAAGCAAAAAATCGTACTGAACACAATGCCTTGCTTTTGTTAGAACAGGCTGAGTATGATAGGAGATAATTTTCCTAAAGATTTCCCCATAACTCTCTCAGTCTAACACTTTTTCTTTCCTCTTTTTTCTTTCTTTTTCTTTTTTCTTTTTTCATCTTTCTTTTTTCTTTTTTCTTCTTTTTTCTTCTTTTTTTTTTTCTTTTTTTTCTTTTCACACACACAAGTGTTTTCCATGAATGCATTTATTACAGAGAAGTGTCAATGACAAAAATAGTTATATAAAAGTAGAATGTATTTTATGGATCCATTTTGGATGAAACATGTTGTTCAGTGCTTATATGCTGCCCTCCAAGATTTAAATTGATATGAATACAGGTGATGTGTGGCAGGCAGTATATTAGAGAAAAGCATTTCTTCTTACAAGGACTCTGAGCTGATGGCTTGAGTGATCACACACTGGGCTTTCCATTAATTTTCTTCATTTACTATGGCAAAGAGGGTCAATCTCATGTGCTTTTGAAAAGAAAAGTAGAAAAAACTGCAGCAGTCTCATCCCCCTCCCCATATACCCCTCAGAAAATAAAACCTTTTTTTTTTTCTTCCCCAAAAATCCTCAGGCAAAATTAAAACTGTAATAGATAAGCTGCAGAGCTCTCTGGCTTACAACATCATAGTTCCTGGACAAAGCAAGTGCCTTTATGCCAGGTGAAGTTGAACCCTGTTTTAAATCAACACCTCAATTCAGCTTTAACTGCAGGCAGGAACTTGCTCCTTGAATTGGTTATAAACATACAAAAGAGTTACTGTTTGTTTAGAGATGTGGGGAAAAGGAGATTCTTTTTACAGGCTGAACAACTTCCTCTCAGGGGTAATAGGGAATTTATTAAGGTCATTTCTAGAAGCCCCCAAAGAACTGGAGGTGTGTATGTTTTAGATGCTATAGGGGATAGAGGAAAAATAGTTCTGATCTTGAATAGAGAAAAAAAAAAAACAAACCAAAACAAACCCTTAAAAAACCACAGTCGATATCTTCAGGTAACTGTAAGTTTTCCAACTGGCCTTGAAAGAGAGATATAATTTGCCCTGTGTTTGTGTGTCCATTCACGAGGAGTAAGTAAGTCAAAAAGCAATACTAATAAGAAATATCTTTTGGGATATGGGAACTCAGTTCTTCATACAAGCATTTAAATCAAGGATGCAGAGTCCTAGACATGAGTATCAAGCATGGGCAGAGAACTGACAAAAGGAGTAATCCCAATTATTTGAAAGGAGATGAAAACAAGCAGAATGGTAGCTCTAGACTTTCTCTAAGGATGCAGAAAATACTCTGCTCCTATAAAATGGGTACTGTTTTACTAGATGCCACAAAGGTAGTGAAAAGGTAGGAAAACACTCTGTCTTTCTGGGACAGAACCATTCTATCTAATACACTCACATTTCATGAGATACCAAAAGTCAAAGGATCTTGCAGCCATTTGTAAGGACTGTGCTAGCATCATACAACACAGTCTCAGGTTAAATGGCAAGATAGAGATCATAGAATCATAGAATCATAGAA
>NW_010317144.1:16297-24279 GCF_000700745.2 Antrostomus carolinensis | reverse complement strand
TGCGGGGCGAAAGGCTCAGCGCTGGGGCTGCTGCGGGGCGAAAGGCTCAGCGCTGGGGCTGGTGCGGGCGTCCTGCCTCCTCCAGGCCTCCGCGTATCTTGCGCCTCCAGCCGCCGTCACTAAGGGGACTGGAGGAGCGGATTGCCAGGGGAAGAGGAGAGGGATGGGGTTTCCAGAGCCAGCCTTTCCTTCCGCACCATCCTGTCTTCCCTCAGTGGGAGGGAACACCAACACAACATCTCCTCGAGGCTGCAGTGCTCGGCTGCGTAAAGGAGAATTACGTTTGAGACCATGCCTGCTTCTGTTGGTCTCCACGGTGTGCTTGAAGGCCCATCTAGCCAGGCAGCCTGTCCCAAACACCAGTAGCAAGGGCTTAGGGAAGAAATAACCTCCTGCAGTGAAGTCAGTCCTTTACAAGCCTCCTGATGAGGGAGTCACCCATCATGTTTAATAGCATCCGTGAGCCTGTCCTCCATAAAGGAAATGTGAAAATTATTTATGTTTTTACACTTTGCTGTTTCTTCAGCAGCATGGTTCACTTTTTAATTACATCTTGTTTGAAACAATATTTTCTTTTTGTCTCAAGCCTAGTGCCCGATTCTTGCATTGTGAGGAAAAATAAGCATCCCTATTCACTACCTCTGCAAAATTTTATACGCTGTTGAGATACTTCACTTCAGTATTTTTCTTTCTGGACTGAAAAGACTGCCTTTCTTCTTTGTAAATTAAAGCCACTTTTTTTCTTTGCATATTAAAGCCAAGGAGAACCAATGCTGTCCTTGCTGAATTTCTTTGGAACTCCTACACTAACATTACTGCATGACCAGAATTTCATGTAGTGATTAAGTTATAGGTGTACAATGGGTTTAGGGATTATATGGAATTAAAATGACTGGGTTTTTTTCTGCTCCTTTCCCAGTTTCTTCTGATCATTCTGTTTGGCTTTTGGCCTCTCCTGAGCTACAATGTCTCTTACAAGCCCATTCCTGAGTGGCAAAACATAGTATGTAACTATTGTGTATAGATGTTAGGATTGGCTTCCTTACACATACTGCTTCACACTTAATGAGTTTATTTTTTTGGTCATTTTATAATTTAGTCCTGAAATACTACAGCGACCTTTCTCAGTCAGCTTTCTGGTTGATTATCCTGAATACTTAAGCACCATTTGCAGATTTTGTCAACTTTATGTTCACTGCCCTTTACAGCCTTTTTGTAGATGTAGCCAGATCCCGAGGAATCCTGCTGGTGACTTCTTTCTTTAGAAAACTACAAAACTATTTCTTAATTTTTGTTTCCTACCTTTAATTTATTTTTAATCTATAAAATGCTATTAATTTTTACAACACAAGAGAAGAATGTAAGTACAGACAGAAGAGGATTCAGAACAAAATAGTGGTCATGGACACTGATAGTCTGGAAGTCATCAAATGAGTGGGGCCTGATTGCCAAGTTTGAAAGAATGGGCTTTAAAATGTATGCTCACATACTGGTGTGGAGCAGTGTTTTTGTTCAAGTTTACATCTACATTTGTTAGCATCTACCAAGTTGAAGTAAAACATTAGAATGTGGAAAATACAGTATGTAATGTATAGAAATATATACCTGTCTAGAACTCATACAAAAGATGGGGGGGGGGAATCTAAAAGAAACATATTACCAATTTGTGACCAAATTCTAAAGAGACAGTTTAAAAAAAATTATCTTGCCACATGCACTTCTTAGCCTTTTTCCGGAGAACCTATGTAGTTATGATATCTGAACAAGTATTTGTCTTTCTGTCTGCCTGGCATAATTTCTCCAGGTAGTTTTAGAACTCATGACCAGTTTAAACCAAATTTAACAGGAGTTTACAGGTTATTATGTTACCACAAATTACACAAAACCAGGTGGCAATGCAAAGCAGTATTTTCAGTGGGAGGAAACGCTAGCGTGCATGCAGTTCATATTGGGAGTCTAACCTACTGGGAAAGTTGAGTCACAACTCTCCTGCTCGTGGAAATATTTGTTATAATCTTATTTGGATAGTTATTGAAATTTGTAAATGCATTTATTCTGCATACCTCAGCACTGGGAAAGCTACCACCTATCTACAGAAAATTAATTATTGCCCTATTCTCTTACAAACCAGTCTCAAAGCTCTTTCAAGACACTGATGCTCTAGAAGCAGGATAAGCTAAATGGATTTTCATAACGAAAGCATTCAGTTTATTTGCTGAATTTGATTATTCACGTTGTCTCTCAGCTGCCCATAGTGATGGTAGCTAACAACTTCTCGACAAAGAGGATATAGAAAATGTGCTTTTTTAGAGTAAAGCAAATGACCAGAGAGTTTATAAGAATCCTAAATACAGATTTATGCCCTGTGTCCTTGGAAATTAGCCCAAATTATGGATAAAGAGAGATAAATTAACAAAGGGTGTTGTTATTGTTTCCATGCATATATTACTGTGACATCAAAAAAAGAACCAAACCAAAAACCCCCACCATTTTTAACACTACTATGGAAATGCAGGCAATATTCCCTGTTATCACAAGTGGAAGTTAAACTTGTGTGAACGTTGCTTTTAGATTATTGCATTTGTTTGTAAAAGTAGTTCCTATTTATCATTAGTAGAAAATTGTTATGTAGTAAAATCTTCTACATTGATGTTTCTTTGACTTACTAAGTGAGCACTGCCCATTCTGATGAAATGTAGTTTTCTGCAACGTATTTAGCCCCACGTCTAACAAGTTCTATTCTGGCATAATTTCTTCTTTTTTAATTAGCCTTTATCTTAAAACTGCAAAATGCATTTTAATAATGTTATATGAATACTTTTCTAAGCCTTTATAGGCAAAAAGTACTATTATAAATAAATTGTTTGCCTCAACTCAGTTGAGCCAAGCCTTTTCTTAGGATTTAGTGAAAAACCTGAACAAAACACCTCTTGATGTCTAGAATAGTTACCTGAATCACTCAGCATTGTTTCTTCAGTTATATCCTAATAACAGCAAACCATCAAGCCTTTTTCAGTATGGACAAAAACACAGCAGCTGTATACAACAAGAGTTCCTTGTCAATAAGAAGAAACGAACTAACTAGAGGAACTAACAAGTTCCTTACTTAAGAACACTCTAGTCCATTTTTCACATTGTATCTACCTATATAACATATTAAAGTCTGCTATAGTTAATATTTTTTATTAAGAATCCATTTTAAGGATTTTTCTTCTTTGATAAGGACTTTTCTTCTTTGGAAAGCCTTACAGTGATTAAAGTACCGAACTGCCTAAGCAGATGTGAAAGTGATAGTTTTCAGATTTGGGACTTGAGGTTTTTTGTATATTTTGACAAAAATCATATTTAGGGACAAAAAACCTCTTGTTTACATAACATTTTCCTTATTACAATAAAATTGTAGTAGATATTTCGGAATCTGACTTTTGTTAAATGGGTGCCATATGATGCAGTAATTCGGGGCCCCTCACCAGGGCCTGAGAGGCCACAGCAGACCAGTTTGGTTCTTGGCCTCACACACCCACAATGTGCCCTGTCATGCTCTCCACACCCTAACTTTACAGCCTGTGATATGCCTCTCATATCTTTCCTATTTTCTGTTGCTTCTCCACACTTTCTACTTCCTCTATAGTAAATCCTGTAGTTAGTTCTTCCTTCAACTCCAATTATCAAGGAGCCCCTGTTAGGAGTAGGTTCATCTCTATAAGACATCGAGAGACAAACGAGGGTTTGTTCTCATATGCGAAAACTTACAGAGCAAGCCTTATAGTACAGCACTATAAATGGTGTAATTTAAAGCATACACAGTGGGTACCTTCTATAAAAGCATCAGAAATAAAGGCAGCCATTTTACTTAAGGGCTACATTGCACTTATTTAAAGAAATAAGCATCCCTAAAATACTGTAAAATTTTGTAAGACTGTAAAAGCAGGGATTGCATTAGGGAGGTCACAAAATGAATTCTGACCACAGCGCTAGAGGGACAATCAGATGCATTCACATGCACCTTCTTTGGCTCTCCTGAATGACCCTTACAGGATAGACTAGCAGGCTTCCACCTCTGTGCTCCACCAGCCTTTTCAAACCTCACCAACATACCGAGTGCTGCCAGAATCACGTGATGATGAACTTGTATCACGACAAGAATGCTTATGCAGCTCACTCTCATAAGAAAATATGTGGTTTTAACATGGCACATGGAGCATGTTCCAGCAGTGAGAGGAACGGGGCAAATGTAAAAGGAGGGTGCTGTAGCTTTATCTCCCACCACAATGAGGAGACAGGTAACACGGGTTCCTGTTCTGATGACGTGCCAAGTTTCCAGCCTTCTTCTACATTTTCCCAGCCCCTTCTCAGGTTTCTTTCACTAAAAAATCCTTTTGTCTATGCCAACATTACTCAGATGTATTGAGATCTACTGAGTAATTTTACCAAGGGATAATTTTTTATTGAGACCCGCTTGGCAGGCAGAAATGCAAGAGCTCCAGTTTCAGCCCTGCCAGGTACGGCACGCTGCTGCCGGGCTGTCACCTCAGCATCATCCCATGGCCAGCCTCACCAGGAGAACAATGCGGAAGAGATAATCTCCTGCAGGAGCATCGCGTGTTTGGGACTTTAATGATGCCTGATAAGGTCCCTGTAGCTATTTTATTTCCTTTTTCTACCCTGCTGCCAGGGTGCTGTGTAGGCTGGCAGCTCCCGGGGGAACCAGGAGCTGTAGGGGCCAGGACAGAAGCTCCGCAGGCAGGAGCAGGGCACCAGGGGAAGCCCTGGGCACTGGGTATCACCTTGGGGACGGGCCGAGGCTGGGCTAGGACATGGGTCCACAGCTGTGCCCGGCTCAGCACGGCCCATGGCTGGGCAGGGCAGGGCTGTGGGAGCTGGAGACCGGCTCTGCTGTGGCATCCCTGCAGCAGGGGCTGACGGCCCCATGGGGCTGACATGGGGCCCTGGGCTGCGGGCAGGGTGAGGGAGCCCCGGGGGGAGCCGGGCAGGGGCAGTCAGGCCTCTCAGGGTCCTCAGGGCCCTGACAGAAACTCTACTATTCTTATGATTTACTCTCTCAGACAGTACTGAGAGATACAGTACTGAAGCGCAAAAGCCCCTCTGCCGTATCCGAAAACCTTCATTAACATTATTTCTGACTTCTGCCTTAAAAAATACATTGCTAATATCTATATGGGCAATGGGATGCCCAAGATGCCCAACAGAGAACAAATGACAGAAGTACAAACACTTTATAGATACAGTCAGAGAAGTCTTAATTCAGGACACCTCATTATTTCGCTTAATTATTCATTTTGTTTATTTACAGTGGAGATATTACACATAATATGGTGTAAGTCCCTTGAATCCTCAAACACCAGATGCTGGTTTTTCTCTCCAATCCCAAAAGGAAAAACCAAAACATCACTGCGAGAATTAACAAAAAGTCCAATTAAATTCCTCGCCTGAATGTTAATTTCCCAAAGATAAAAGCAGCAAATTAATAATAAGCTTCTAGTCACCTCCCTTATAACTCTTGCACATATTTGAAATGACAATAATCTGTGTTTAAAATGGACAGTATCAGGTAGACAAGGAAATTTTAAAACTGATTTTTAAAAAACCAAATGTATAATGCTTCAGTTTTCTCATCTCAAATACAGGTCAAAGGGAAGAACTGTTGAATGACAAGTTAAACACAACTGTTGGTATAAACGTATGGGAGATGAGAAGTCTTCACACAGAACACAGTACCACAGCAGAGGCTGGAATGATCTCAGAGGTCATTCTTTCATCACCCTGGCTCATGCTAGAATGGACTATACCCTATACCTAAGCTTTTCCTGACAGGTATATGTTCAGCCTGTTCTTAGAGCCCCCCTGTTAATGGGCATTTGACAACTGCTCCAGGCAATAGATGCCTACCAGTCACTCCCTGATCATTAAAGAGTTTTTCCTGCTTTCAAGTAAATCTCACTTGCTGCAGCGTAATCACATTACTTTTTCTACTATCAAGGACATGAAGAAAAGGATTAATTTTTTTTCATATCTGCAAGTCTTCTGTGCATTTGAATAATGCTACTACGTCCTTGCTCGGTTTTCACTTCTTCCTGTGATTTTTTCCAATTGCTCTGACACACCTCCATGTTTTTGGGGGACAAGGGCAATGCCATACATACTTGAATCAAAGGGAGTTTTGCCATTTACTGCAGTGGGCGCTGGCCTGAGCCCCAGCCACCTTTGAACCCTGCTTTTCCCTGCCATTTCCTCTATGCCAGGGAAGCCCTAGCAGTGTGTGATAAAGTGGGCTGAAGACTTCACACTGCCACTCCATGCTCATAGTAAAAAATTAATTTTTCAAGCCCAAAACAATTAGATACCATTCAGCCATATTTTAATTCTGTTTAGAAAAATGCTTACTAAATGCACATTTCTTAAAAGGTTTTGACAAGGCATTGCTCTTTTTTTATATCAGGGTCCTGCAAAATCATGCAGGCTTACATTAAATGCACTTCTGTTTCATGTGTGGGACCAAATCAGCGCTTTCATTATCAATGAACAACACATCTTAAGTTGCAACCAGACAGCACTCGAGCAATTATGCACATACATTATCTGGCACAGGGAAGAGAAACATCAAACGTATCTTGCCAACCTACTGTTGCCCATGTGATTTTTATAATACCAAAGGCTATTTCACAGAGGTGAAATATTTAGGTTTTCTGTGGGTTGATTCAGGAAGGGGCATTAACAGATTTTGCAAAACATGCAAAAAATGCAGTATTCGCATAGCTGGAGAGAAGTAAAATCGGTCAGAAAACAGTGCAGTAAGGACGTTACCTCAGGAGGAAGAAAGATGAACGATGTACGCTGTTCTTAGAGGCAGGGGCCCTTTTAGACATGTTTGTGGAGTACTTTGTCCACTGAGATCCTGTGCAAGGATAGATGCTGCTGCAGTAAATATTCCTGAAATAGTGATTGAGTGTATTTAAAGGAAACAAAAGATTTTTTACTGGATTACATGTGGTTTCCAGCATGGAGGCTTTAAAAGTAATAAAAATACAAAGTTTAGGATAACCCTAGCCCTATATTGCAGGTAAGCGAGGTTCACATATATTTTGTAATATACAGTAACAGTGTAAAGTAGAGTTAGATTAACTGCTATGATTTGAAAAGTGACTATAAAATGATATTGTGGTGCTTCTTGTTAATTGGGCAGCAATGATTTTTGAATAAAATATAAGTTGCAAGTAAAAAGATGCTGTGCGCAGCTGCAAATCTTCCAACAAAACTTCCAACAGACATTGACATGTAACTAGATTGCAGTTTTATGCACTATCATCAGAATTCAAGATTCTGCTGACAAAATAAATTCTTCAATGACACCTCTGATTCCACTGACTATGGGTGGTATATTGAAAAGTCTCCACTGTGGAGCACAATATGGAGACATCTTCTACAGTTATCAATGGAGGAACTAGCTCAGACATTGAAAGCAGCTTAGCTTCAGCTAGTTTTCACTGACATAAATCAGCTCATGCATATCTCTATGTCATGAATCAAGCAGTTACTCAGCAACGTGTTGTATGTAACTTCAGTGAGGCATGCCACTAATTTTCATAGACGATTTTGAAAATCACACATTTTCCTCCCCTGGTGCCTGTATAGTCCTGCCAGTGTTGGATTTGCATTGGACAAAATGGATTACAAATCAGCAGACACAACTAATTTTGCTATTACAATCATGTCTATGGAATAAAAATATATCAAACTAAAAAGTTTTATATTAATATAACTGCTTTTGTACAAAAATCACAATTTCATTTGTTTGTGTATCTCCCTCAGTACTTTAAGTGCATTTCTAGTGTCCTTTTCAAGGTTTTCTCAATTCTCCTAAGGTGCTCTGGTCAGCCTGACATGACACTGACAAGCTTGGTCTAGTTTTTTTCTGGACACTTTTCAATTAGATTCTTCAAAACAGTGTCCTTAGCAAGTCT
>NW_010317144.1:11990-16265 GCF_000700745.2 Antrostomus carolinensis | reverse complement strand
AATGTTTAAAGACAGTAATATACTTAAACCTTTTATTTGTATACAAAAACTTTTATCAACAGAAGTCTAAATTTTGTTTAAACTAGTGCAAACTAAATTCATGCTGTTGAAAAGTAAATAGAAAAGAAAGTAGAGAGGTATTTGATGTCATTTATGTTAGAGTGTGGAGATTCAGGCTACCTCTGGGAAAAAAAAGGAAACCAAAATGCAATCTGTTTAACATTTGTCTTGGCTTCAGGTTGTCCTTCAGAAGAATTTTTAGGTAGACTTCCCAGAGATATAAGCTCAAAGAGTCCTTGCATTGAGATTTTATCTCCTGGAAATCTCGACTTTTTCATGTAATAACAGGATGTCACATCCGTAACCATTGTTAGTGAAGAAAACCTCTAAAGTGAGAGATGGAAGATAGATACTTCAATTTTTGCCATTCACTCGGGAAGATGTAATATTTCCTGGACTCTGAGCTCTGTACAAGCTCTCAGAGAAGCCCACAACTTCAAACACATATAAAGTTACATAAAAATAACCATGCCTATGATCTTCATTTCTTCATTTTATATCATTTTAGGAATATAAATGGATGATAAAGGAGTACAAACTACATTTAAACTCATTCTAACATCCCTTTTCCCTGCAAGAAAGACATAAAAAGGCCTAAATTTAAAAAAGAATTGCAGATAATGCATGAGATAATACAATACCCAGGCAATAAGAAATCACAGGATGGTACTATAGTTACATCAACCAAAATGTTTTTAAAAATCAGATCTTGTCAAATAAACGTGACATGATTTTCCTATGAAATCACAAGTCTGGTGTATTAAGGTTGTTCTGATATGACAGTTTGGCTCTACTAAACAAAATTTGGATTTTTAAGTTACCATATAAAAGCAATGCAGCACACGCTAAAGGGATTCAAGTGTCCAAAAATACCCTCATTTATGACTTTATGAGGAATCTTTTCTTAATTATTTTCTAGAAGACTCATTTAGTGATCTTTAATAATATGTTATTCTTTAATGATTGTGTTAGTTTGTAGATTAATGAAGACTTGCAAATAATTAAGTGGACAGCTAATTTTTTACCACATTTACACACTTGATGCAATACACAAACCACATTGAGCACATCTTTATGAAACACGGGTTTACACACTTGATGCAATACACAAACCACATCTTTATGAAACACGGCGATATTTAATCAAGAAAAAACAATTTTCTTCTGTTCAGCCCAAATAGACAGAAGTTTTGAACTGAAATATAGCTGAAGGATTTTCCATGTCTTCTTTGCATCTTTCCATCTTTAATACCAAGATGCCTGTTAAGAGCTATAGCTTTGCTGAAAGCATGATAAAGAAAGTAGGTGTAAGGGAGAGCAAAGCTGCCACTGAAGAATTTCCTCTGTTGTCAGAAGGCTTTGGAACACTATTAATTAGCAGTTAAAATCTAATCTCATTTGTATGCTTCCTAGAAAAAAGCAGCATGCTGTAAAAGAACAGTGAATGACATATCTATATAAAAGATCATAAATATACTTTGAAAGCCTTTGACTGTTTACATTTTCTTATGACAGAGTCCTGGCTTTGTTTTTTCAATGATGATTGGAAGGATCCAAGCCATTTCAAGTTTAGCTGTGTTTAGCAGTTCTTGTAAATGTGTTTTTCCCCCCCTCATAAATTTTTAAGACTAGCAGTGTGCCCTCCAACTTTCTTAATCTGGTGACCATGGATGCTGGGGCAGTACGAGGGGACTGAACTGCAGGTAGCGTCCAGGCTTGTGCACTAGATGGTATTTCCCATGGGCACAGTTGGAGACAGGCTACTGAACTCAATGGACCTTGGACCTGATCCCATGGGGCATTTCTAAAGTTCTTACGATTTCAGTAGGACAAAGGTGCCTGAACGTCTTTATGCTCCTTGGCCTATGTACACAATTTCTAAATATTTTTGTTCCATTCTATTGAGAACTGCTGTAGAGAACAGGGAACTGCAGTGATTAATCACTGCAACGGAAAACTAGTAGAAATCAGAGAGCTACAGGTATTTTCTTTATTATCCTACTGTTTTTTTTTTTGCCATGACCTGCTTTCAACTAGAGATCCAACATGAATTCTCATCCTTGACATACAGTCCTCAATTCCATATGTCTAAGAATTGGGCTTTTCCTGATCTAAATTTTAATATATGATACTGTTTTGTAGATTGTAATAGTTTTCGAAATTAGAAGCAAAATATTATAATCATGGCAACAACGTAAACATAGTTTCTGATCAGTCCTTGTCAAAGGCATCTAATAAGTTTCAGTCTTAAATGATTTTTTAATAAATCTGGATGACTCACTTTTCTTAAGCTCCAAAATTTAGGTAATGTGCTAAGTTTAGAAATCCACAGCTGTTTTCATGGATCCTTGTGAACAGAGAAAATCCCTCTATGAAGTAATCTCTGTCTGATCATAATACACCCAGGTTGTGGCACTGCATGAAAATTTGAACGGTACTTGCCTAATAAGCCAGATCAAACATGGGAAAGCATTGCAGAGGGCTCTCAGCAGACGCTGAGGAGGACTGCTCCATCATTTGGAGCAGCCCAGCTGTGTCAGCACAGCAGAGCACAGGACCCAAACCTTGCTTCTCCTCAGCATTTTGCATGCTATTGCCCCACAGGGTATCAATACAACAGTGGTCAAGAACCAGTCTGAGGATCTGCCATATGTTTGCAGTGAACTGTGGGAGTGAGGCTATTAGATGTGTCTCATTTTAAAAATTCTCCTTTTTCCTATTTATTCATATGATATGTCTTATTCAAAACCCTAAAAATACAGGCTGATTCCCACAGGATTTTCAAAGCTATGTAGTTAGTGCATGAACTATTAGATTCCAGTAGAAGCTAGCACTTAGCTACCTCACCTGTTTTGCAGATTCAAAGACCCATCTTCCTACTTATTTAGGTGCTTGAATATTGCAACTAATCTGATTTCTATTTTTTTTTCTTATTTATAATTTTTATATATATTTTTTTATTTGTGATAGTAAAGTTACATAATGTACAAATTAAGATCATGGCAAAAAGAAAGAGAAATCTAATTGCTTCTTAACATAATTTCAGAATTAACTGTACTCCTATTTCACTACTGAATCTTCAAATTATTATTATTATTAATAATTATAATATAAAGTTATAGAATATAAAATGGGAAAAATGATTATGCTGCTATATAAAGCCACAGTTATTTACACAACTTCAGTAGTGAGCACAGTTTTGATCTTCTCAAAAATACTGTTGTAGGACTGAAAAAAACACAGAGAAAGGAGCAAGTGGGATTCAAGAATGCTTAAAACATGCTGCTAATATATTTGTTAGCTTATCAGGCAGTGACCTGTCTTCCAAATGGGGACTTGGAAAATCAAGGATACTTGGGGTCCTTCTTCAGGGCTGCTCTCTTTGAGCACAACATAACCATTTCTGGAATAGGGCTTCCCTCTTCTGAAACGATGCTGTCAAAGGTCAGAATTTCGTGTTCTTCGTCTTCTGAGGTCTTTTGAGACAGTTAAATGTATCTGTGTGTTGCTTCCCCAGAAGAGTGGGTAAATGGAACTTCAAATTAGTTTTTATTTGTACTCTTTTATCACTAGAATTTCATATTACTAACTCCCAAGGTTGCCCTTAGCCAGGAATAGGAATGCTAACAAATATATCACACTTACAAAATTAGTACAATGTTCGACTATGACATGATTCCATAGCATCTGTTACATCTCAGTATGTTACTAAATATTTCACAATTATTTAACGTCTATCACAGCTTTCTTCTCCAAGAAAGATTAAGTATTTCAAAGTTCTTTCCTTTCTAGAATAAATGTTCTGCAGCCACTAGGGTTTTCTCAGTAGACCTATCACAGGTCTTTTAATACAGTAACTCATTCTAAGATGTACTACTGTATATGTCTTATTTTTCATAGCTAGTCTGTAAGCCATCTTCACCTACATTCTTCAACATTTTATTTTATTTAGCAAAGTCAGTGGTAAAAGAAACAAAATGTTCACCTTGCATTTTAAATTTGTTTAGATTAGAGTGACTCTAACAGAATTATATAACTAAATGCAAACTTAACTTCAGTGCAAATAGAAGTACTCCTCTGTTAAGGGAGAGCACACATACGGCATCCTAGGAGTCTCACACACACCACCAGAGTCCTTCCTGCTAGGACCAGAGTCCCTTCACAATGGGCAGCTCCAATGAGCTGATGGATGCCCCTTTCAACTCCTTTCACACA
>NW_010317144.1:3502-11967 GCF_000700745.2 Antrostomus carolinensis | reverse complement strand
CCCTCAGGTTCAGCCCTAGGTTTCCCAAAGCAGAGTTTCTGGTACAAAGTCTCATGAAGTAGTTTAATTAGAGTGATACAGCAGTGATACAGCTCAGGCTGGGTGCCTCTGCAGAGGGACCCTGAACAAAGAAATCCCGGGGCAATTACACCCTTCTAATATTAAGTTTCCCACCTCTCACGCCACAGTTTGGACCTATAGTAATGTTAGGGTCTGGGGTCTTTCTGTTCCTCATCGGGTCGCTTCAATGTCTCTAGGCGGACTGTTTTTCTTCTTATCTCCAAGGCTGCGGCTTCTCCTGACGGTTGTAGCTTCCTTATCTTCCAGTTTGAGCCAGCTCTGAGGCCTTCTCCTTCTCCTTAACTAGGTAGAAGTTCAACAAAAGTTCAGCATATATCTAGGTGAAAGTTCACAACTTGCGGTGTAAGGCTTCAGCAAATTTAGCTACTAATGCTAAGCAAGTTATGCTAAACAAGTTCTATATAAACATGGCACAACATCCTCCTTGGTGTTAGTAAGAGATTTCATCTGACTGAGATTTTCACCATAGCATAGGTATCAAAGGAAGGTTACACACCAGACTCCCTGGCTAACTCTACATTAGCAAATACTTCAGTACAAAAGCAGTAGTTTAGTATTATGATGTCATTGGTGCTGATTCACTAGATGACATTTCTCACCACACATTTTGTTCAACGTTGTCTGAATAGAAGCTCTACTTCTGTTGCTTTCTTGTCCACAGGATCCTCCACCTTAGGAAACTCCATGCCATCCTTTTGTCTGTCTCATGCAGAAGACAGTAGCATGTCACTGCCCTGTCTCCTTACACTCTCAAATTGAAAAGCAGCTTTATTTCTGTTCCTGCTCATTTCTGGCTGACACCATGATGCTGGTTGCCAAACTGCCACCACTCTAAGTTTGATCAACATCCAAAGGTCCTACTGAAGGGTCTAATGAAGGACTGGAGCCCTGGAAACAAATGCAAGAGGACACTGTGACAGCAGTGACACTGGCTTTTCTTTCAAATGAAAAACCAGACATGGAGAATGGGATGCCTTGCTGCTGTGACTGTTTTGCTGATGGTCAGCTGGACTGCCTGATACATGCTGGGGAACTTGGAGAAAAAACTAGAACACTGGAAGTTCCAGACAAACCTAAGGAAAAAGTTCTTTACTGTAAGGGTGACAGAACACCGGAACAGGCTGCCCAGAGAGGTTGTGGAGTCTCCATCTCTGGAGATGTTCAAAACCCACCTGGACACTTTCCTGTAGAACCTGCTGTAGGGAATGTGCTTTGGCAGGGGGGTTGGACTGGATGATCTCCCAAGGTCCCTTCCAACCCCTATGATTCTGTGATTCTGCAATGGTGGTGCAAGTCATTCAGACTCACATGTTTCCATTAGGTATTGAAGTATGTTTAATGTGTGTCCAGCGTGGACTTCGAGTTTCCTTTCCTCCAAAATTAATCTTGATTTGCATGCACCATAATGACTACAAACTGAATCAATACACAGGAAGTGAGGAAGATCAGGGGATTCACTTCAGAACTACACTATGCTTTGAGACAAAATGTTAGTGCATGTGCAGCCTCTGGGCTCTTTCAAAATTAACCACTATTTTTTTTATTTCTTGCAAATAAGAGGCTCAGATATGGATCTTTAAAGAACTATAAAAAACCCACTTGTTATTCCTGTTTTCTATGGACAATGGTGCAATGTATTTTCTTAAATTGTTACTGACAATCTACACGAAAAGTTATACAAACAGGTTTTACTCTTTTTTTGGGCAGCCTTCCCAAAGAACAGTGTTAAGGAATCAAAGCAGAGATGCAGCTGTAATTCATACTAATTTAAGACTGCATTTCATTGCCAGAGAAGCGTAAAGCTGATGTGTTATAGTAGATGAAAGTCATACCAAAGCTCTTCTTTGAACTGTGACATTTTGTGTGTCAGCTAGTTACTGGGTTTGACTTGTCAGCCACCACCCACCTAGCTAATTAAAGACAGAAGACACGGTAACACTGCCACAAACCTAATATAGTATCTTTAGAATAAGTTTTATTTTGGAAATCTTATGGGGACAAATTGCATACTCTATGATGTACTGCATTTATTTATTTATTGATTCTTCTGATTACTAAATAAACGGATGCAATACTCATTATTTGATGCACCAGGAAAAAAAGTAAACAAAATATTTCAGTGAGGAAAATCTTGATATTAAGCTTAGTTCTCTCAATTCTTTATCAGTCAAAGCTCTCCCAGATTTCAGTATACTACACTGTGCAGGCTACCAAGAATGTCTTGTTGCCCAAAGACCACAGTTTAATAAAGGCTCATTCAATCAGTAAAATAATAGAATCACAGCGTGGTTTGGGTTAGAAGGGACCTTTAAAGATCTTCTAGTTCAAATCCCTTGCAATGGGCAGACACAACTTTGACTAGATCAGGTTGTTCAAAGCCCCACCCAACCTGACCTTGAATACTTCCAATGATGGGGCATCTGCAACTTCTCTGGGCAACCTGTTCCAGTGTCTCACCACCCTTATTGTAAAAAATCTCTTCCTAATGTCCAATCTAAATCCACCCTCTTTCAGTTTAAAACCATCCCCCCTTGTCCTGTCACTACAGGCCTTGGTAAAAAGTCTAAGTCATCCAAATCCTTTAAATGGAAATTACAGATTACTACATTTCAACACCTATATTGAATTACAGAAGCCCCAGGGGAACAAAACACATGTACTTTGATAGTATTTTTGGTTATATAATCTATTTTCTATAAAATGTCAGCAATAAGCCAAATGTATAAAGGATACATTTGCAAATAATTTAAACAGATTATTCCTCACTTGAAAACTTGACAAAAGTAATGTGGTGATTTAACCACAGGTAGACCATGTGGTCCAGCACTCACTCCCCCCACCCCATGAGATGGGATAGGAGTCACAACAAAGGGGCCACGGAATTAGAATGAGGACAGGGACGGCTCATTCATCAGTTATGTTCACGGGTAAAACAGACTCAACTTGGGGAAGAAAAATCAATTTAATTCATTGCCATTCATCTGAGTAGTGCAGTGAGACATAACAACCACATCTTACAACACCTTCCCCCACCCCTCCCTTCTTCCTGGGCTCAAATCACTTTGGTCCTGATTTCTCTACCTTTCCCCCGCAGCTGCACAGGGGACAGGGAATGGGGGTTCAGTCAGTTCAACTTTGCAGCTCTTCCTGGCATGAAAGTCCAGGAACAAATGTTCCAAAGCGAACTTCCCATGGAGTCACGGACCTCTTTGGGCTCAGCTCCCGGCTCCGGCATGGGGACATCCACGGGCTGCAGATGGGCCTCTGGCCCAGCGCATCTCCTTATCCCCCGGCTCTGGGTGTCCACCCCAGCTCTGGCATTGAGTGACTCTGGGGTCTCAATTCAGTCACACTTGCCCTTGGCTTGGCTTTTCTGCTCCAGCGTGGAGTCCTCCATGGTCTACACGTGGGTCTCTGCTCCACCGTTGAACCTCCATGGGCTACACGGACCTCCTTTGCCTTCTCCTACTCCATGTGTTGAACTGGGTGTCTGAGGTTCTCTGTCCTTCCCATCCTGCTCCTTCCTCCTGGCAATGCAGCTCTCTCTTTGTTTAGGCCAATGGTCATCTTTTGTTCAGGCCAATGGCCTCTCCTCCAGGTTCTCTCCACCTTCTTCTTTTCAGGACCGTCCTTCCCCTCACAAATATGGATTTGCAGAGGCATTTTTCTAGTGCTCATTGGCTCAGCCTGGGCTGAGGGGTCTCTGCCTTGGAGCCAGGGGAGTTTCACGAATCTTCTCACAAGGTAGCCCCTTCCCCCACTACCAAAAATAGCCGCCCCCCTCCACACAAATCCAACACATTCTTTCATGAAAACATTCATCTATTGGGAAATGGCATTTCTAATACAGACCCCCTAATCTACTAGCATGTCTTGCCATCACCTTTCAAAGGTAACATCAGTTCTCTCCCACTGATTAGCACATAAGGCATGCATGCTATTTGAATTACAGCTTGTTTAATCTAATTCCTATCTGGTTATTATATATAGAATCAGAGGTATGTGCTGAGATATTCAATGTCTCTAACTTCCTCCTATTATTTATATACTATCTGCCCTGGAATTAAAGAAGACAAAGATTTCACTTTACCTGCACCTAGTGAGATGCATACATGCAATGGGAACAGAAAACATAGATATTATTTTATAAATACTTCACCTGTAAATTGTACTCTGAAATGTCTGACTAGAATGTGGAAGAAATTGGACTCTCTTGGCTTAAAAGTAGAATTGATACTCTCTTCCTCTTACTGATCACTATTATTTGTTATTTTTTTACAGTGGTTTTAAGTACATGCTACAGTTTGTATGCTCACTTGAGGAGAAGATTGCTTCTGGACAGTTTCAAAAGAAATCTCTAATCCACGCAACTTAACAACTGGCAGGTCAACAGAAATGAAGCAACAGAGTGGACCATATGATCATAGACAGTGCCCATAATGAAATGTCAATTATCTATTATTATTAATATGAACACACAAAGGCAGTAGGAGGTAAGAGATCACAGATAAAATAAATTGAATAAGAAAGATTTATCTCACTATAGCACTGCTTGGATGGATGTATATAAAGTTACAAGCAAGACCATCTCCCAGTTACTGGATGAGAGAAAGAGAGAAGGGAAAGTAGCTTTGTAGACAATGACAGATTCCACCTTATACTTCCCCTCAACTCTTGGAAGAGTCTCTGATCTTGCTAAAGCATATATATACTTTTTTTTTTTTAAGTGCTAATTATTTATGTTTACTTTACTTCCTTACATACATAGTTCTTGTTAATTGTCCAGAAATAAATCATGTAGATAATTAACCAATAAATGTTAAATTAAAAATATTGTGTAATATATTTAAAAAACCCAATATATGAAAGTGCAACAATAAATGAAAGACAAATATGTTACTGATTTAAAAAAACAACAAAAACCAAGCAAACAAACAAAAACCAACCAACCAACCACCCCCCACACCCCCAAAATAGGCATTATTTACCATAAATTTCGTCAGTTTCTATACATGTGAGATATTTTGGTCCATCAATAAAGGCTGTTAGAAAAGTGAACAAATAAATTTCACAGTAACTGGAATCAGAGTTGCCTCTTTTTCATCTGTTAATTCAAAAAGAAGTACAGAGTTGCAGTGCCTACTAGGATGATTGAGAATCAATTGAGATTTCAGATATTTTTAAGTATTCTACACACACATACACATGTAAATTAATACACCAACTTGTCAACAGTAAAGCTTCAAAGGCTGTTCTTCAGAGCTATACTTACAGTCAAAGTTCTTAAAATGCTGGCTGAAACAAATGAAGTTTCATTGATTTTTAAATATCTTGAGATCTGAAGTTTTCACTTTGTCTTTTCGCTAGAGGATATTCTTTAGGCAAAGTACACTGGTGATACTTCATCTTGTCCATACTTCATTGTGGGTTCAAACTCTTTGAAGCTGATGCGGCCATCAGAATCCTGATCGCCTTCTCTGTAACAGAAAAGAGATTTGGCATTTAAAACCCAAAAGACTTTATGTAAAACAGACATTATACTTAGTTGTAGATACCCAACAATATTGTTCTCAAAGAGCTCGAGTCCTCCCATTTGAATTCTAGATAAAGAATTAATGAACTGAAAAAACCTTTTTGTGTAGTACATCTCATATGAGGATCTCAAAGCTTTTTAAAGAGAAGAACAAGTACCATTATGTGTATTCAACAGGAGGTAAAAGTTAATTAGAATTGCACAACTTGTGCAAACTTAGCACTTTTAGCACAAATTTAGTTCTTACAGCTCCTCCACGATTCCCAGAATTCAATCACTTGTGGCAGAAATCCTCAAAGTTCCATAACACAACATGCAACCAAAGACCTCTAGGACTTAAGATGCTGCAAACTTACATTTAAAATTTCCCAAATTGCCCCATGATCTTCCACATGCTGCAAGTAGCTTGTGTGAAACAAAGATTTTGTTAACAGAAGACCTGCTGCTTGTGGTTGTAAGAAAAAACCCTAATTTCTATGTTAGTATATGGTAACATGGATATTGCAATACTTAAAAAAAGTCTCTGAAAATTAAAAGCTGTTAAGATTTATTTCCACGATATAAACTGACAGAAGATGGTAATTCAGTTAATGCCATTAACCCACAGGGATAAGCTTTATCAAATACACTTTGCAAAATTATTTAATACAGTTATAAATTAAGCTGACAAAACAGTAATCTGTAAACTCTTTATCTTAGTCCTGCCTAGCTTTCTCACTAGATATACAACACTTAAAAATTACAATTAAAAATTTAAAAAATTAAAAAACTGATTAATTTTTGGTTCTCAACATCTGCTCATAATCTAAGAAAGTATTTGATTGGTTTATACCAAAACACAGTCCATAATTTTATTAATAATGTGAAATAAAATTTATTATTACTGGTGAAGTTTACAGATCACATAAAGATTGGTAGAATCTTTGTTATCACCATTACTGTTCAATGGTATTATTCCTAGAATCTTGCAGCATGCAAAATGGGATGCCTCTTCCACATAAATGAAGCTGAAAATTCCAAAATAACCCATGCTGTTTAGGAGAAATACTTTTTATTATCTTCTGAATGCCCTGGAAATTTCAAAGAAATTCTATACCCTGAAGAAGTAGCACAGTAATTCAGTTTTGAAGAAAGCCTTACACAAAGGGATAGGATGTCCTGTTTGACACTTATTCTAAACTCACTCTTGAGGAAAGCCTAGTAAAGGTAAAAAAATAATTTATTTACAAGAGCTTCAAATACTGAAACACAGTTACAAAGGTTACAAAGACTGATAAAAGAAAACAGAAAACTGCTTATATCTGCCTATCCTTACCTCAGTTGCAAGCAGCTTCTCTAGATTATCCAGCTTTCAAGACATCAATGACTGTCAAATCATGGAACTAAAGAAAGATTTCTTCTGAAAAAAGTACTACATCTTTAAGTTTGTCTTCACAGAAGAGGGTCTGAGTTTGGACCATGTGCTCCCTCTTTCCCTTTTCCCTGAAGAAGTACTATTTAGATCAAATTGTTATTATTCTCTCCTTCACTAAAAATTATTAATCTTTATCTTTTTCAAGAATCCCTCAGTCTACCAATTTTCCACCTCTCTGGAATTTCTAACAGCATTTGGGAAGATTCCTCTCATCTTCTCATTATAAGGAATCTGTACTAGTGCTTAACTATGCTACAAATGAAGTATTAACCTCTGGTGAGGTAGACTTGGTCAGACAAAGTTCAAGCCTCATAGTGCAATGATGAACCTTACATGGCCATAAACATACAAAATGACATCCTGTCATTATGAAAATATTTAAATGAAATTAATTCCTTCAGCTCATTGCTGGCTCTAGATTAAGACTAAAACATTATGGTATTCTATTGCTTTTCAGGTAAGGACAAGTTTGAGAGGATGATCAGCCTTAATAAAGTCTTCAGGGACAACATGATAGCTGGAGGTGGACCAGTCACTCAGTTTCTTGGTGAAAGGGATCCTTTCAAACACCACATGTTATAATACAAAGAAATGCAAACTTATTCACTAGTGAAGGATTGATGCAGGTCATAATTACAAAATAGAGGTGCTGTCCTGGGAAGCAGTGACTGAAAAGGACTGACGAGTCATAGAAAGTAATCAAATGAGGATTATGTCCTACTGCAGTGCTTTATGTAAAAGGGTGACTATGATCCTTGAATATATAAGCAGGATAATATCTAAAAAAATAACCCCAAGACTGATCTCATTTCAAAATACAGTATTAGGAAAATTATGAAGGAAATACTGTGTCTACCTTATGGTTCCCGAAAAGGATACTGAGGAGCTTAAAAGAATTGAGAAAATAACTACAGTAATTATGCAAGTTCTGGAAAAATATGCTTTATAACGAGACGTTAAAATACTCTGTTAAAAAATGATTGGAGAACTGATCCAATCAAATCAAGACCTTAAGTATGTCTCTAGGGAAAATATTTTGGATAGTAAATATCTTTTTAAGCTTATGAGGAAAGACATGATGTTATGCACAAGTAGGAAGCCAAAGCTAGAAAAATTTCTAATTTAAATAAGGTTTATTTTTTTAAAATGAGGTAGATGAGCTATTGAGGTAACTTACCCAGGGATATGGGATAGATTCTATCACTTGAAAATCAAGGCTATGTAACTTTATATAACACATGTTCCAGCCAAAAAGAAGAATTCTAGATTTTATTATTTTCTTGCTGACTCATGCTGTGGTAGTAATAATTTTCCATTGAATTGCATCCTGCACAACCTTATATTTATACTGATGCTTTTCAGATAAACAGGAACCCTATAAGAAAAAAGAATAGTTTTACCACCCCAGGTGATTGGTTCATTTACCCAAATGTCTTG
>NW_010317144.1:0-3471 GCF_000700745.2 Antrostomus carolinensis | reverse complement strand
GAAGAAAAGGGTGAGTGTAGTGATACTTCCTTGGTTTACTTTCCCTTGGTGTATTGGCTGTGCATTCAGGAGTTTCCTAAACCACAGCTGTATGTCTGCATGTAATTATTTGTGATGTATATATATTGCATGGGTTTGTCTAACAGCTTTTTGAACTGCTTTGTGAAGCCCATGAACACCTGCTCTGTGATTAACTACTGCCTCTTATTTGTTTTGAACCTACAAGTCATTTGATGCTCCTTAAAATTTAAGTACCCTTCTCAGTGACTTTATGTATCAGAGAGTGTATAAAAGGGATCTAGTTTTAATGATAGACCACTGAAGCATTTTTTTTTAACAAAAAGCTTATTTTAATAATAGTAATTATTATTATAACCTGTGCTATTTGCAACTAAATTACTTCATTCAAAGAAAATGTGCAGATTTAAATACCTGAGAGAATGTATAATAACCAAATAGCAATTTATTTTTTTTTAATATTATGATGCATTCTCAGAATTTAATTCTGGAAGATCACCTCGCGAGTGTTTTAGAAGTTAGTGCTGATAATCTGGCTAAACTGAAATTAATTGGAGTTTTGACATTAATTTTCAGAAGGCAAGGTTTTCACCTGAAATATCTGAGTTATGGGCATAAATCACATCTTTCATGTTTATATTCACTACTTGTGCCTGTTTGGAAGCTGTTCTTGAAAAATGGCCCTCAACTTTATATAGTGTTTGTTCAACACCCTGCAACCACTAAAAGACTCTTTGAATTAAGGATCACTTTCTGAACAATGTTTCAGCAGAGATTAGCAAAATATGTTGGGTGATAAATAAATGACAAATAAACTGGTAAGTAGTTAGTTGTTGTAATCTGAAGAAACACTACATTTATTTAAATGTTATGGATTTTTAGAACCTTGACAAAAGTAATCTGAAAGTGAGAATGGCCTTGGAGTGTTAAATTTTCATTTTCATCTAGCTGCAGCAAATGATATATTCATCCTTGTGATTATGAAAATACTATGTCACAGCATATTGATCTTTATTTTACAGGTCACTATTCATTTAACACTCTTAGTAGAAGATATATAGATATTTCAAGGTATATAGTGCCTAGGGTAGATTGTCTGCTCTTCACTGAAAATTGAGTAATAATCAGCATCACAAGTTACTGACTGTGAGATATAAATTATTCTCTTATACAATTAGGTAATTGAAGACTCCCAAAATCACCTAAGTGTATTTTCATAGGAAACTGGATTAGATAAATGGTACTTTTCTTCTGACAGGAATATTTTAACTGAAAATCTAAGTTGAGTAAAAGAATTACCTAAAAGACTAATGTTCAATATAAGTTGCCTCTTGAAGTTTCATGCATATTAATTCACTGAAATGAGTACTTATCAGAAAAGTATCCACATGCAAATACAGCCTAGCCTTTTATTTTATAAACAGCTGCATATATTAATCAGTCACTTAAGCTCTTTCCCACCTATCCTCACAAAAAAATTTACATACAGTCAGAGCTTGTAGTTCCTGAAATAAAAATACTCAATAAAAGCGCAGAATTTGGCCATAATATTTCTTCTTTTTGTATGGAAAAACTCTCACATAAACACTACCTCTTAAAGTAGACACACAATTTGAAATACACTGTATCCATCTGAATTATACATCTTTTTTTTAATTATTAATCCATCATATCTATTGAAAACATGCAAAAATATAGATCAAATATTTTAATTCTACTCTATATTTCTCTAGATAATTCAGTATCTGTCCAAAGTGGTAAATCAGAAAATTAAGCACTAATTTGTATTGCTTAAAAAAAAGAACAGTGAATGCACTGCAGAGCCAGCAGAGACTGCCATTGAATGGGCTTTAAACTGGTTAGCTCAGTAGGACAAGTCCCAAAAGTCCAATAAGAGCCAGGCTAAATTAGACTCTGCTCAGATCTCTGGTGCCATGACCATTCATCAGATATATCCAAGTGAAGAAGGTGGCTTAAAACTAGCTTAGATTTCTCCATTATGTAAACATCCTTAGAGATCATTAATTTTACTACTAAAGATGTATGGTCCTCACTTTGACTTTGAAAGAACTGATGTTAACACTTGGGAATGAAGTTTTCTCGTCATCTCTTTTATGCAGGCAGAAGTTTTCATAGAGATCAGTGAGGAGAAAACATCAGATACGTCACATAAATGAAATACAGGAAGTGAAATATAACATATGGGGTATACCACTGAGAATGAAAACTTCAAGGTTCCTTCTCACAGTATTCTACATGAATAGGAGATCACTTTGCACTTTGGGGAAAAAAAAGATTATTTTTTTAAAAGTAATAGAAATGGACAATTGATTTTCCAGATAATTTAATTGTCTAATGAATGACTTAAAAAGATTCATGATACATTTAAGTTTGGGTAAAATAGCACTAATAGTTAGCATAACTGAAAAAGGAAAGACTACTTTCTGTTTACAAATAAACATTAAATAAGAAAGTGGAAGAATTTAAAATAAATTTAAAATTTCCAAACACTTTTAGTTTCCAGTTAACCTGATGTGTTATGAAAAACAAGTTACAGAGGCTCCTACTTTCCATAAGCAGTTGCAGTTTATCAAATGCCTACATGTGGAGGCATAATACATGGCCTCTTATGCATTGCTATATAACAACCATTTTCTCAGAGCAGATGAAGATATAATGAGATATATCATGTATATAAATAATTTATTTCTGTAATAGTCCATGAACTAGAGTGATTTTCTTAATTGCCCATATCTTTTTCTTCCACACTGAAAGACTTAGAAATATTACATACTAGTCCTCCTGAATTAGAGACAAAAGCATGTCAGCCACACAAGACTGGGTCTTCAAATCATGACTTCTCTGCAGTTTGTATTTCTCTGTTTTTTGGACTTACCAAGAATAGCACAGGTTTTTCCCTACTTATTTTAATCAGACTGTGGTGGGTTGACCCTGGCTGGATGCCAGATGCCCACCAAAGCCCACTCTATCACTGTCTCTCCTTCAACTGTACAGGGGGGAGAAAAATATAACGAAAGGCTCGTGGGTGGAGATAAGGACAGAGGGAGATCACTCACCAGTTACTGGCATGGGCAAAACAGACTGAACTTGAGGGAAAAACTAATTTTAATTTATTACCAATCAGATCAGACGATAATGAGAAATAAAACCAAATCTTAAAACACCTCCCCCACCCCTCCCTTATTCCCGGGCTTAACTTCTCTCCCGATTTCCACCTCCTCCCCCTAGTAGCACAAGGGAACAGGGAATGGGGCCTGAGGTCAGTTCATCACACGTTGTTTCTGCTGCTCCCTCCTCCTCAGGGGGAGGACTCCTTCCCCCTCACCAGCGTGGGGTCCCCCTCACGAGAGACAGTCCTCCATGAACTTCTCCAACGTGAATCCTTCCCATGACTGACAGTTCTTCACAAACTGCTCTAGCCTGGGTCTATTC